>NW_022196915.1:79909509-79920493 GCF_008632895.1 Mastomys coucha
CCTCAAATCTCTCTAGGGTTAAGCACATCTCCCACTGAGGCCAGACCAGGCAGTCCTCTGCTGTATATGTGCCAGAGCCTTGGTCCAGCTAATGTAAGCTGCCTGGTTAGTGACTCAGTGTCTGAGAGATCTCAGGGGTCCTGGTTAGTTGAGACTCTTTTTATTATAGTGTATAGACTTATTTGTTTCAATCAGTAGAAACTATAATAGGAAGAAGAGATTCAAGAACTTAAAAAGGTATATGTCTGACTTTCTGAATAATTGTTCCATGTCTGAGATTAAGAAAGAAGGTACTTAGATTTAAAAAAAAAAAGTATGAATGCATTGGCTTGGTGCTGTGAAAGAAGAATGTGTGTATTCTGTTATCTATAAGTGAGGGGCTATAGAGATGCCTACCTGTCAGGACTACTTAGTTCTCTTTCAGGGAACCTGAGTATGGTTTAAAATACACGTCATATTTTTATGATTTAAAAAATCTAAGCTGGTGTCTCTTTCACACATATGTCTGATCCTATAAGTAGTTGGGTGTTAATTCTGCAAGTACTAAATGTAACTTAATGGTAAAAAATGTTTTAAAAATCCATTTTGTATTCAGGATGTAAAGTGAATAAACCAAATAAAAATAAAATAAAACAAAATAAAAACATCCACTATGTATGTACATGATTGCCATTTTGAGATATCACATTAATCATATATATCCCAAACTAATATCTTCCTCAAAACCTAATATTAGCAACCAAAAATTAGACTTATCTCCAAGTGCTTTTGCATATACCTCATGGGTTACGTTGATATGTGAGCTTTATGTAAATGCTTGGGAAGAATATTCTCAACATATTCACTGGTTCTAGATAAGATTCCTTCTTTTGAAAAGAATAGAATTAGAAGTCAAGCCAAAGTTCTTCTCTGAAGAACTAAATCTCATTATAAATCAATCAATCAATGAATCTGTTGAATTCAAACCTTCCACATGATCCAATCAACTCTGGGAAGTCACACTTCTGAACAGTACTGCAGGGAGAAAAAAGCTTTCAATGTGTGATCTTTTTGCAGAGGTTCTTCATGTCCAAATTGCCTCACATTTCTACATCAAAAACATAAACCTCTCAGGGCAATGCCACCAGTCTACAAGTGGGCAATGACTCTTCAGTATTTTCTGGACTGGTCTCAAGGTTTAGCTCAGTGCACTTCATATGAACAGCCAGTAGGATAGTATCCTTTAAACATTGGCAGTACTTCATAGAGAGGATTCTGGCTGGGCTTTTCTGAAATATTACCACATCTTTAGAGCATTCGTGCAATTTAGAATTCCACTCTCTACTTCTTGGTTATACGGAGAGAAAAATACCATTAATGACAATTATCTTGGAATAAAAAATCTACACTTTAGCCCTTCTCTGAATCCTCCCTAATTTTGAGCTAAAAGGTATAAATGGGCTGTTGAATATTGTTATTGCATCTTTATTCACTAAAGCTATGGCATTCTGTGCTGTCCTAGCTAGAAAATGGAGATATCAAGTAATCAGATGACTTTAATGTCTGGGCTGTGTTCCTTCAGATTTTACACAATCACTGATTTATCTTGCCAATTAAGACAGCGACTGCACATAGTGCTTTGCTGTTGTTGTGAAGTGATAACTTTTAAATGTCCTGGTTATTTATCCAGCTTGGATCAGAGTGCTTATTTATGAATGTTTTCCAAAGATCAGAGAGAGGAGGCTGTGCGTTGTAGATGAATCAATAAAGCACACACACATAGACAAATGAAGCATGTCTATAAAACATGTTTATAATGACCTAGTTAAGGCTTTTGTTTTATCACCTTTCGAAGGTTTTGCAAAGCATTTATGATCGTTAGAATTTCATATCTGACATTTGCAAGTTTTTATGCTTGTGGCTCGTGTTTTGAGAAAGAGTATGTGTGCTGTAAGGTGCAAAGATGCAGGCGCTGCAAAGAAACAGTTTTTTCAGTCTTTTCTTCTCTATTTTTATTAGTAACCTTGCAGCTCAGTACAAGATCTCCTCTGTGTGAATTGACACTGTGCCAACACGGTGGTGTGAAATTGCAGTATGTATCTTTGCCCCAAGGAATTTTGCAGTCTGGAGTTGAACTTTGATAAAAATGAATGTATTCTTTCTTCCCAATGGGAAAACGCTGAATGGCCTGGTGTGCAAGGGATTAGACCATGAGTCAGAAGTCATAGCCTTGTCACTTACTTGCTGTGTGACCTTGGGCAAACCAATTAACTTCTCTGTGCCTCAGGTTCTCCATCTGTATAATGAGGACCATGATTCCTACCTTAAAAGGAACATAGAAGGATTAATGAGGTAACATCAGCAAAACACATTAAGCTCCCTGGAAGAGAGGTGCTCTATAATTACAGGCCATTACTGGATTTAAAAGACAGGAAAATGGAAGCATTATTTTATCTTCTCTTGTAAGAGTTATTTCATCTGAAGCTGCTATGTTGAGGTTTTGGCGTGATCTTAAAGCTGAGTGGCTTATTTAAAATACTTTCAGTTTTGAAGGATTTCTCTTAATTACACAAAATACCAGATTTTCAATAGAAGAGATCTCTGAATTAAGCCAATTTTGTGTACCGGAAGAATGAAAATCACTAAATATTGAGCTTTGGATGGCATCAAATTTATTCTGCTGCTGAGATAGCACCAAGCTTAATTTATCTCAGGGAGATAGTTATCTACTTGATCCTTAAAGGAGAGTGTTTTTAAGACCTTCACTGCTAAAGTGCTCTGGTTTGATTTTTACCAAAATAGCCTTTTACATTACACACATAGTTCTTGTTCCATTTAAGCATTTTTTCAGTATGAGGAGAAAAAAAATAGTTGTTTTATAAATTACATAACCTTTTGTTTAAGAAGAATTATACATGTTTACATTTTTGTTCCGGTACTGAATGAATCTATTGTTTATCATTATTCTCCACTGGTTCTTGTTCTGTGCCTTTTATTTCTTTTTTCTAAATTTCATTCAGCTGTTTTTCGCTCCTGTTTTATTAGTGAAAGGTATTAACTGTGAAGACAGTCTGTCTGACTATACCTGTTTTTTCCTAAGAATTTGTCTGGATTCTGTAAATTACTAAGTCCTCCAGTTGCTTAGGTTATGGAGAACCTGAATAAGCAGAACCAAGTGAAGAACTGAGTCTACCACACACTCCCAGACACTCACTGGAGTGCTCTGAGGTCCTAGTTAAAAGTTAATTATAAAATGTCCACCATGGGCTCTCATGCTTGACACTTGTTTCCTAGCTGGGATAAATGCGAGAAGGCTGGAAAACCATTACAAGGTAGAGCCTGTTGCAGGATGTTGATCATATTGTGAACCCCAAAATTGTGAACTGGAAAAATCTTGTTGTAGTCTTAACTCAGCTCTAGCAGACAGATTTAGACCAAGAGCTTTCTCGTTATTGTAAGTTGTGTGTCTCAGCCCTAGCACACACTTTTAAGCCAAGAGCTTCCTGAAAAGAAGAACTAAATAAAGTCAATGATAGGTCAAGAGGCAAAGAAAGCAATCAGTTGACGGGGAGTAAACATTAAGAAAACCCAGGGAAGAGAAAGGAAGCTTTGCAGGTTGAAAGGTACCTAAGCCAGTATGGAGAGGAAGGAAATCTCACCTTCTGGGATGTTGGCTGAGGGGCAAGGTTGGCAGGGCAGGGTGCTTTCTCTGCCTCTCTGAGCTAGCAGGCTTACCCCACACTTCTGGCTCCTGAATCTTCATTTGGTAAACTGAATGTTTGGGATTTGTTTTAAAAACAAGAGACCCATTGGATAATGAGTCTCTGAGGGGCTTTGAGGACTTCCTTCTCTGAGGGAAGACATCCAAGATTTTTAACTTGACCCAAAGGGAGTCAGAATCTTTTTGGCTGTGCCATACCTTGCTTAACTGCCCGCATTGCTGCAGATTATGCTGCATTGTATATGTCTGAAACATTCAGCCAGAAGAAACACTCATCTCTTAAGTTGCCCTTTTCCAGATAATTTATGTTAAAATAGTTAAGATATTCTTAGGGTTTTTTTTTTTGTTTCTTTATTTTTGTTTTATTTTGGTTTTATTTATACTAGTTTATTTAATGACAGCCACATATGTTGAATTGTTTACATTACACATTAAATCATCTTTACATTCCTGTTAAATATAAAGATTTGCATATCTGATTAATGAATGGTATGAATTCAATTACAAAGCACCATGTTGCTTATAGTTAAAGATCTCATTGTAGCCAATATATACATAAATATACATACATCCATACACACACAAATATATATCATACCCTGTGTTATTTATGTTTTGTCAACTTAATGAAGGCTATATTTATTGGAGAAGAAGAACTTTCAATTGAGAAAATGTCCTCATCAGGCTCTCCTGTAGACACGTCTCTGAGACAATTTCAAGACTGACGTGGGTGGTGTCAACCATAGACAGGTGGGCATGGGCTATGTAAGAAACAAAGATGAGCAAGCCAGTGTACTGAGTAGTAGCCAGGATTTCCCCTTCGTCTCTGCTTCACTCTCTTTGTCAGGTTCCTATCTTGAGTTCTTCCTTGACTTCCCCACATTGTAAATTTGGTGAATGGAATAAACCCTTCCTCAGCCATATTGCTTTGCTCCTGGCGTTTATCACAGTAGAAGAAAGCAAACTAAAACAACTCTCAGTCCATATCCATATGCTTCATATTTTGGTCTCATTGTCTTCACATTAAGATTCTGATGAGGACAACAAAATATAGTGACAGTTTATGTAATTCCTACTATGTTAAATTCTCTGTAATTAGTAGTTTTATAGTTTTGATTGAAATTTTTCTTTTGGTTACTATTACAAATCCATTATTCAGGATAATACTTTCAGTAGAAAGAAGTACAAATTTAATGGACTTCGTTTGAACATCAAATTGTATACATTGTGCGAGAAATCTCCAGTTGGTTTTAAGATATCAGGAAAGAGATGCTTATTGTTGTAAACAATAGGAAATATTTCCATTTTTCTTTATATTTGTTTCAGGTAGGTTATACATCTATATTATACTATAATTATCTTATTGAAAATTTACTTATTAATTATGTATACATATTTATTTCTAAATGAATGATTACTTTAAATGCATTTATATGTAAAATTGAAAGCTAATTTTAAAGGACAGATTTTAAGAGTCAGTAAAATCTCATGTAGGTGAAGCACATGAAAATAATTTTAAAAAGCAACAATTTACTCATACACTGCTCTCATCCTTATAATTAAAGCTGATGGGGTAGAAATTTTATAAAATTATGACCTCCTTCACCAGATGAAACATTTTATGAAAAGATTTTTTTTCTTTAAATTTGTCAGATTCCCTGTTGGCTTAGGAAGAATTGACACAAACATTTCAACAAGTACTCTGAATAAAACTTTAGTTTCTTGAAGGATGTTATACCCAAGATGGAGTATTGGTGCCATTCTCATGTTAATACAAAGTAAAAATACCATAGATAACCATTTGTATATAGAGAAAAGGCTTTCAAATTTCAGGCCTGAAGGAGCTGAAGGGTTGGCAACCCCATAAGAAGAACAACAATATCAACCAACCAGACACCCCAGGGCTCCCAAGGCCTAAATAACTAAAGAGTACACATGGAGGGACGAATGGCTCCATCCTCATATGTAGCAGAGGATAGCATTGTCTGGCAGGGAATGCCATGGCAGGGAGGCAGGAGTGGGTGGGGGAAACACCCTCATAGAAGCAGGGGGATGGAGGGATGGGATAGGGACTTTCCATAAAGAAAATATCCAATAAAAAATAGAAGAAAAAGTTCTTCATATATAGAAGAAGTGTCAAGAGCCATAAGTGTGTTAATGTGATTCAGAAATGCAACACAGCACAGTGGAAGAGGCAGGGAGACAAACCTTGAATATTTTTCTCTAGATGAGCACTGCATCATTGACAAATTTCAATATTGTTCCATGACCTGGCCTGCAGGTCAAGTTATTCGGGGGAACGAGGAGGGTCACAACTTGTGAATAAAGAATGGGCGAGAGAGACAACAGGACTCAAGGAAGCTTTGCTTGTCAAGAGCTGTTTACTTAGTGGAGTTGAGCATATTTAAAGCAAAAATCTTGGAGGGGAGGGGAAGAGGAAGGAGGGAGATGGAGATTACAAAATCTTCTGGGGTTGAGCTCTGGGGTGACAGGTGAGGAGGGGGTGGATTTCAGTGAATGTTCTTTTCTCAGGGCCAAGCTGGCTCCTTGTGATTGTCAGACAGGATGTTAATCTCAGGGTTCTCAATTATCTGGGGCAGGATGTTTATCTCAGGGCTCTCATGGTTCCCAACAGTTCCACATCTGCAATATATCATTTGAAAAAGGAAAGTGATATTCAGAGACTACAAGATGGTAAATTGGTAAGTTGAAATAGGAATTGTCAACAGTCAGATTGACTTTACAATTCTAAGCAACTAGTGATTACCTTATGTCTCAATTACATTTCTATTGCTGTCATAAAACTATGATCAAGTCAGCTTTTTATGTGTGGATGTTTTTCTGTTATTGTTGTTGTTGTTATTTTTTCTTAGATATTTTCTTTATTTACATTTCAAATAATATCTCCTTTCCTAGTTTCCCCTCCAAAAAAAACCAAAAGAACCTGTCCCCTCCCTCTTCCCCGGCTCACTAGCCCACCCTCTCCCACTTTCTGGCCCTGGCATTCCCCTACCCTGGGGCATAGAACCTTCATAGGACTAAGAGCCTCTCCTCCCATTGTTGATCAACTAGGCCATGCTCTTCTATACATATGCTGCTGGAGCCTTGAGTCCCACCATGTGTACTCTTTGGTTGGTGGTTTAGTCCCTGAGAGCTTTGAGGGTACTAGTTAGTTCATATTGTTGTTCATCCTAAGGGCCTGCAAACCCTTCAGCTCCTTGGGTCCTTTCTCTAGCCCCTTCATTGGTGAACCTGGGCTCAGTCCAATGGATGGCTGTGAGCCCCTACTTCTGTATGAGTTGGGGACTGGAAGAGCCTCTCATAAGACAGCTATATTAGGCTCCTGCCAACCAGCACTTGCTGGCATCCATAATAGTGTCTGGGTTTGATGACTGAATATGGAAAGGATTACCAGGTGGAGCAGTCTCTGGATTATCCTTCCTTCAGTCTCTGCTCCATAGTTCATCTCTGCAATTCCTTTCATGGGTATTTTGTTCCCCCTTTTAAGAATGATCAAAGAATCCATACTTTGGTCTTCCTTCTTCTTGAGTTTCTTGTGGTTTATGGATTGTATTTTGGGTATTCCAAGCTCCTGAGCTAATAACCGCTTATCAGGGAGTGCATATCATATGTGTTCTTTTGTGATTGGGTTACCTCATTCAGGATAATATTCTCCAGATCCATCCATTTTCCTAAGAATTTCCTAAATTTATTGTATTTAATTGCTGAGTAGCACTCCATTATAAATGTACCACATTTTCTGTATCCATTCCTCTGTTGAGGGACATCTGGGTTGTTTCCAGTTTCTGGCTATTATAAATAAGACTGCTATGAACATAGAGGAACATGTGTCCTTATTACATGTTGGAACATCTTCTTCTTGGTATATGTCCAGGAGTGGTATACCTGGGTCCTCAAGTCAGATTTTAAATTAAAACATTTAACTGGGCCTATGCTTCCAGAGGTCTGAGATCTATGATGGCAGAGCATAGGCATTCTGGTAGGAGCTCTCATCTTAAACAAGCAGGCAGATGAAAAGGAGACCACATAGCAAATGGTGTGACAGATAGATCATTTGAAATCTTAAACTCTGATTCTTATGACATGTATGATTCCATTTGGCCACACGTACTAGTCTTTCCTACATAATTCCACCAGTCAGCTGTTCAAAACCATGACTCTCTGAAGGCCATCTTCAGTCACGTCATCATAGCTTGAAAATTGTGAGGTCCTGAAAACAATTCAGTTTGTTCAGCCAATTCCTCTCTGATCTTTGATCTCTACTCCTTTTGTAAAGGGCCAGGCAGAAGCAAGGCTTTTCCCTCAGACAACACGGAGCTTACTTACTTTTCACCCTATATGTAAGAGGATGACTTTTGATCTATCAGTTGAGTTCTCTTTTTTTCTCCAATAACATTTGATAAACATATTTTCTTAAAATTTAGAAAGATCTTAATTTATTAACTGATGATAATTAGAAATAGCTGTCCTAGGCCATCAAGAAAACTAAGAACTTCAATTTCCATATCTATGAGGTCTAATGGTGGTTTTTTGTTTTTTTTGTTTTTTTTTTTTTTCAGTTTTCAAGATGGGATTCTATGTATAGTCCTGGCTGTCCTGGAACTCACTGTGTAGTCCAGGCTGGCGTCAAACTCAGCAATCCACCTGCCTCTACCTCCCAAGCACTTGGATTAAAGGCGTGCACCACCACTGCCAGGCAAATGGTGTTATTTTTTATTATTATCTTACAAGTACTAGAATTCCAAATATTGCAAAATTTAATAAACAATCTGGTTGGCTTGATAATATGTTTGTCCTTAGGATAATTAGTAACATTAAAATGATTACATATACAATTTTATATAATATATATTTGCAAAACTACATATGAAATTAATATACTTAAGTAATCAAATTATATATCTGTTCCTATATATGACCTTGTATGAAATCCTCTACATACTGCCTGTCATATCATAACTGTTTGTTAAACTCATATAACACACTGGTGAAAATTAATGTTTGAGTATGAAACTACTTCATTTAGCTATTATAGTTTAATATAGTAATCATAGAAAATTCATTCATATTTTCTACAAAGAGTCTACAGAAAACAAATAAACCTTATATTTTTATCACACAGCTGATTTATAATTTGGGTGTAGTAAAATAAAATTATTACATCAAATGTGCTGATTTAATTGAGCGTTTTACTTATCATTTGATAATACTCAATTCTCTAGACAGAAGACTTCTAGATACAACATATTGCCACCATTTAATTAAGAAACCATGTACTCTTCAGTGCTTTATTTTAAATTACAAATGGATTTTGACTCTTCTAAGTCATGTCCTTCTACAAAGAAACATCCCCATTTCTAAAAGTGAAATTGCTAGATTAATGATTATGTACATTTAAAAAATCTTTTTATAGCAGATATCAAACTGGTTTTCAGGAATAAAGTCTTGCCTCCAGCTTACATTGTCCCTTGTCTGCACTACTTGGGAAAGTCTATGCTTTCGTCCCTATGGCCTTTGCCTTGCCTATATCTAGTCAGGATATTCATGTACATGACCTACCTGAATGTTACACTTCAAAGATCATGTGCATAAGTTTCTTTGTATTGTAGAGGCTTTGCTTTGTTATAGCAGGAAAATAATGCATGTTCATTTATTTTACCTTAGTCTTAATTTTCAATAAGGTAAAATATTTAAAAGTAATAGAAATATCTTGGATGCTTGCAGCCAACCATCCAACTGAGCATGAGAACCCCAATGGAGAAGTTAGGGGAAGGACTAAAGGAGCTGAAGGGGTTGGCATCCCATGGTCCAAGGTGGCATCACTTCACTCACTATTCATATCTGGCTGTTTCTCACTATGTTCAAGTCTCCAATTCTGCCTCTCTTCATTGTGCCCACTCTTCTGTTTCCCTTTCTCATCTGTTTCTCCAGCACTTACTTGGTCCTCTGACTGGCAACAGGGGTATTAGAGTGTCTGGAGTCATCACAAAAGTGGTCTCAGGAGTACTAGGTCCCACCCATCCACTTTGGCCCCAGGCAGGGGTCATCTCAGGCATGGTCGGACGCCCCCCTCCTTCCGCATGCCTACATAGTGTTGGTTTTATAGCTCAGTCTAGCTCCCTCTTAGGGGCCCCATGGCACAAATCTAGTGGTTGTTTTGGGCTTGCTCCTCGCTTGGCTACCCAAGTGGTCTTATGAGAGCATCATCTGTCTGGAGCTCAATTCCTGCTGGTGCCTGTGGTCCCAGGCAGGGCTCTTCTAGTCTTTGGCTTATTCTCTGTATGAGGAGCCTGTCCTTACTTGTGTGGAGCCAGATTTGTGGTTGTTTTAGGCTTGTTCTTTTCGGGGAATTTTAGGCTACAAATCATTCAGATGTTCATATGTCAGAACCCTGATCCTAGACATAGTCTCTGTCCTCTCTTTTGCCTACTGAAGCACATGTGACACAGCAGCCACACATGCAGAGCCTAAAAATATAGTTTAATCTAAAGGCTTATATTCCCAAAGGTTAGATTCTGTTACTATCATGGCAGGGAGCCAAGAAGCAGGCATTGTACTAAAGCAGTAGCTAACAATTCACATGTTGATCCACAAACACAGCAACAAGAGTTAACTGAAAACGGCATGAGTTATGAAAACTTTGAAGCCCACCTTCAACAGTATATTGCCTCGAACAACATCATACCTCCAAATCATACCTAAACATTTCCACCAACTAAGGACTAAGTATTCAAACATGTGAACCACAAGGGACATTTTTATCCAAACAATACACCATCCATAAATTCTGTCTTCTTTGTTATCTGTGTCATTGTCCAGTTGTGAATGTCTGTGTTAGAACTCAAGAGACAAGGACAACTTACAAAAGTGGTTACAAAGCCCATCCCTCAACCAATAAACTTTTTGCAACTGACAGCTGGTGGGTATGGGAAAATCACATTTTCTCAGTGGAGTGACACCAGCTATATCAACCATATTAATTAGTAGAGCTCATATTCAGGAGCATTTTGCCAACACAAGATGAAATTTCCTCTCTCTCTCTCTCTCTCTCTCTCTCTCTCTCTCTCTCTCTCTCTCTCTCTCTCTCTGTCTGTGTGTGTGTATGATGTGTTTCTTTTTTTGGCTTATTTTTTTAATTGTTTTTGAGAGAAAGAAAGAACATACAATATGTGAGGAGTTATTAGAGGAGTTATACTATGATCAAATAAACAAAAAATGTAAAGATGAATAAACTTAATAAATGTAAATAAAAAATTATTCAAT
>NW_022196915.1:79920561-79944004 GCF_008632895.1 Mastomys coucha
AAAAAAAAAAAAACAAATAAACCAAAAACAACATCAAAACCAAAACAAACAAAAACTTTTAGCATCTTTCCAGACTTGACTTGTAAATGTTCCTTCTTGGTAAACAAAGTCTTAATCTTTGCAAATTACACATCCTTTTTAAATAGTCTTCTTCAAATGAGACACTCTTGCAAGACCATTGACTGGCTGTCCAGGTTCTTTAGATTAAAGACTGAGTATGATTCTTAGGGACAGGCCACCACTTGCAGTAAGTGACTAATGTCATTCTTCCTGCTCCTGGTAGTGTTGCCCATGGGAAAGGAAACCTTGGTTGTATGAAAAGTTCCTCTTTCCCTGCAATTGTTATACAATGCAGTATCAAATTTGGGCTACTGATCTGCAGTAGATATATTCTTGCTTAGGCCAAACTCTCTCACTGAAGGATGAGGAGAGAATATTAGATCTACACTGGTTTGTTGTTGTCCAGTTGTCAGTGGACATGTCTTTGTACTATTCATCAGGGAATCTTAGCTTCTCAAAGCATAAGAATGATCTTACAAACTTAACTGTTTGGTGGGTATGGTTCTCATTTGTTCCGGAAAGAATTGACCTTCTCGGATTAATCTAGGTTCTTCTGGATAAAAAGGAACAAGGTAGGATTAGGCTTTAGAAAGTGTTTGGTTCCCAATAAAAACTCTAGGAATCCCAAAGTTGCTAAATATTATCATACTAGTTCTACGTATTTCTTTTGAGAGCCTTTGTTATTATTTTAAGAAATGATAATTAGAATTAGTGTAGAAATAAAGAAATGTGCTGGGCAGTGGTGGCACATGCCTTTAATCCCAGCACTTGGGAATCAGAAACAGGCAGATTTCTGAGTTCAAGGCCAGCCAGGTCTATAGAGTGAGTTCTAGGACAGCCAGGGCTACACAGAGAAACCTTGTCTCGAAAAACACAAAAAGAAAAAAAAAATAAAACATGTGACTGCATTCAATGCTTGAATGTGTAGTCTCAAGAGCAATATTGCAGATTTCTTGCTTTTATTATGAATTATCGTGATAAAATTTACCTCTCACTATATATATATAAATATATATATATATATTTGTATGTATGAACAATATATATGAGCAATACACATGAATTACATATATATAAAATATAAATCATTACTTTAAATTTTCTGTAGTGATTTCCTTATCTCTAGTAATCAAGTGAAAGAATGCAAGCATATATAAACTTCTAATAATATAATAGGAAAATCAGTGGTTTAATGATAATGGTACTTTAAAATTTAATTAAAATTGCAATTTAAAACAATATGTGTACAGAAGTTATTCAAACTCATACATGATTTAAAGGATAAGAATGTGTTTCTTTTTTTATTAGATATTTTCTTTATTTACATGTCATATGATATCTCCTTTCCTGGTTTCACCTCTGAAAAAAAAAAGAAAAAAATAAGAAAAAAAAAACAAAATTAAAAAAAAAAACTCTGTCCCCTCTCCCTGCTCACCATCCCACTCCCTTCTGCCTTCTAGTCCTGGCATTCCCCTACACTGGGGCATAGAACCTTCACAGGGCCAAGGGCCTCTCCTGCCCTTGATGACTGACCAGGCCATCCTCTGCTATACATATGCTGCTGGAGCCATGAATCCCACCATGTGTACTCTTTGATTGGTGGTGGAGTCCCTGGGAGCTCTGAGGGTGCTAGTTAGTTCATATTGTTATTCCTCCTAAGGGGATTCAGTCTCTTCAGCTCCTTGGGTCCTTCTTCTAGCTCCTTCATTGGGCTCAGTCCAATGGATAGCTGTGAGTCTCTACTACTATTGGAGCTATTATGGTAGGTGTATTTGTTAATTGTAGAAAGCTTCAAGTTTAAATATTGTTATTTTTTATTTTTGTATTGTATTTGGGACAGAAAAAGGAATGAAAGAGATGACGAACTTTCTGTTATTGAGCATATATTTTTGAGAGAGGAGCAATGCTCAGCCACTGATTTCAATACTATTATTGTATTATACAATCATTTATACCAAAAGAACTATATAACAAATTCTGTATATAAGCTTTCTGTTCCCTTGCTTTTATTTTAACTTTAAACTGTGTATACAAATAACAATTTCACTTACAATAAACATTAATTACTTTAATTTACCTCCTTCTATTTCTTGGACAAAGGCTTTTAAGGATGCTTTCAGATTTAATATGAAAGCAATGAACTGTATTGTATACCACATTTTATGCTGAAGTGAATACTGACAAGACACCCTCATCAGATTATTTCTTTATAAGTACTCCAAATTCCTCTGCATCTCTCATCCACATAAAATAGTTTCTGATTCTCATTGCCAATGCAATCTGTGTGAGTTGTATTTACAAGTGACATAATTTATAGAGGATGGAGAAGCAATTAATAGTATATGAGTAATCAGGACAAAGTTAATTTTGTGGTAGGGCAATAAAACTGATTAGCAAAGATGCAACTCTGACACTTTTAAATAAAAGATAATAAAAGTTTCAGAAACTGTGATTCTGTATTGACATGTTCACCTGCCACCTCCTACTTATTCTGGGTTTTCACTTCTGCCTCCGACACAATAATTTAACACTTGGAACTGACTCTTTCTTAATGACACCATCCTTTGAGCAATACACTAATAGATCATGGGCTGATGATGTTCATTAATGATGAATCACACTAATACATCACTTTCTCTGTCACACAGGTGTTTTATCAGATTAATTTCATCAAAGCAATGACCTGTGATGATGATGCATGGCTTAAGGATAATGTAATTCAAAAAGAAATGAAATTTAGAATTAAAACCATTTTCAGGAGCTTTGGAGCTCTATTAGAAAACTTTATAGGAACAACAAGTGTGAATGTGACATGTATTAAAATGTCATGCATATATTCTATTATTAGTAGAAAGGAGAGCAGAGCATCTCATGTGTGGACTTAAGTTGTATTTTAAATGCCCACACATAATAATACTAAAATAATAAATCTTGGGTTCTTATAAATGTATAAATATATTTTATATCCAGAATAAAAAGTATTAAACTATATATTCATAATTTTAATTAAAATCTGCTAAATTAATTGTTTTACTTCAGTGGTTATTTCTTAAATTAGACATTGAGTAAATTATATATCTTACTCTTTATATATTTTAAAAGTGATCTCCATAAATGACTTAGATTGATCTAAAATGATTTTTGCAATTTCACATATACATCTATATATATGTACATTGAAAGATATAGTACATATACATAAGAGAACCTGTGAAAATTATATTTTATCACAGTATGTATGAATAAAAATTTAAAGATACTGTTCAAATTGAATTTTAATTAGAGCATTTCATGGTGATAATGAAAAATGTTAACTATAGCTTATTATTTTAATTATAATGCTGAATCTCAATTAGGATTCTATTAAATTTCCTTTGTGTGATTATTATCTACATGATATTAAATACATCATTAATAATATATTTAATCATGTATTTTGGAACTTCTTTCATGAAATTTGTCTTTCTTTTCTTCAAATCATTACCAACTACTTATGATCAGTTGAACCTATCCTTTACTACCTCAATCATATTCACATTTGTACTATTCTCAGCTTCAAAAAAAAAAGTTTGATTGAGTTGAATAGTGACACATTGACAAAACTTAAAGCAAATATTCTTCTTACTTGGATTTACTTTGCTATGTGAAATATGTATACTGGAAATGAAAAGTAGAGTTTCATGAATTTTGAGGAAGATTAAGGTCTCTCAGATTTTGAAAGTAATGAGAATTATATTGGTGATACAACAGTGTCTCCTTTCAGTGTGGAACTAAAGGACTGTTGGTAAATAAATTTAAGAGGATATTTCCTTTTTAAGAGACATAAAGAAAGATAGGGAAGTACACAGATGTTTAGCAGTATTTGGACTCTTAAGAATTAGTAATTGTCGGGCAGTGGTGGCGCACGCCTTTAATCCCAGCACTTGGGAGGCAGAGGCAGGAGGATTTCTGAGTTCGAGGCCAGCCTGGTCTACAGAGTGAGTTCCAGGACAGCCAGGTCTACACAGAGAAACCCTGTCTCAAAAAAACAAAACAAAACAAAAATAAGAATTAGTAATTGTCTCAGCATTTAATCTCAGTGATTCAGAAAGACATGATTAAAAAATTGAGTAAGGATCCTGTGATAGACATATTGATGGTGTAAGGTGGAGAAAGTTGGCTATTGGTTTTCCTCAATAATAACCTGTGGGAAAGGGAAAAGAGTTCAAAATTCTCATCCTGAGGAATTCAATGATGCACTGAGCACCTGAGCCTATAAACAGAGTCATTAGTGTGACAGTAATGCTGGCTACAAATCAGATAACAATCAGAGAAAATTCCCACCAAAAGAATTTTAAATATTCTAGAATAATTCTGTCTCCAATGACTAAAAAATGACAGTTTCTTAGTGTGTGCAAAGCATTTTGATTTATGTGGCACATATTAGGGTTGCTATACTACTAAGGTTGTTCATTCTGATTCTGAGAAAATTTCATTAGTTGTGAAGGTTCTTTACAGGAACTAGCAGTTAAGAGACTGCATGACTAGTATAACCTCAGACCAAACTCCAAATACAGGACACCTACTCCAGGTTGAGAGAAAGTCAGAAATTTAGTCACAGAAAACATAAAACTGAAAATATGATTTGTGCATTTTCATGCGTGGTCACAACTCTTCCATGTTATGAAAAATGAAAGAAGGAAGGAACTTGAAGGAGAAATATTGCAAAATTAACAGCATTTACTCAAGAAAGCTAGGAAGAAAGAGATCATTGATTGTCCCTACTAAATAATTTCAGTGTGAAACATTAAATTATGTGTTGCTTGCTTAAATTAAATTAGTTGTACTATATATGATCACAATTGAACCCCAAGTTTCTGTTTTATACTAACAAAAAAGAATTCCTGCTTCTACTTGTGGTGTGACTTAACCTTTAATACACACAATTAATCTCAAACCATGAAGGTAAAAGTTAGTTTGTAGAAGGAAGCACCCATGTTTGAAAGTGATGTTTAATTGACTGGCAGACAAAATGATGAATAAGGGAGAAATCTTACAGAATTGGATATGCCCAACTATCCCGAGAAGAAAGAGGAAGAAGAGGCTACTTAAGAGAGAGACATGCAGAGAAAGTGCTAGACACAGGTGAAGACAGATTGAGCCAGAATAGGAATAGGAATCAGATTAGAGCAGATTGCTAGAGTGAGTTGGAGGTCAATCAGAGCAATTCAGGAGAAGTAAAGAAAGGGGAGTAAGATTGAATCAGTCAGTGGAGAAAGAACTTCAAACCAGAAGAGCTGAGCTGAACTTCCAGTAAGAATTAAGAAAGAAATAGAAACAGTGAGCTTATTCCCCATTATGCCTTGGTTATCAGACAGAGGCAATAAGTCTCCATTACCACTATTACAACAGGAAAATAAAAGTAACTAGCATATAAATTAAGTTAACTTGTTTTCAATATGGTAAGCATTCCTAAGTCATACAAGTAGCAACTTTGCAGCAACAGTTATATTGATCTCTACATGTTTCCTCTGGTCATTACATCCGACAAAGTACTTTCAGTTCACCTATATAAAATTTATGTCCACATACTACCTTTACTTTCAAATTTCTCACAAAAACACTTTCACATTTTCTATAAGTAACAGTCAGAAATTCATTTTGAGATTAAGGGTACATGTCCAAGAATCTTCTTGGTCTTTCAACCTCACACATCTGATTGTCTTGATACAATAAGTGAAATAGCATGTTAAAGAATGGCCCTCACTGAGCAGACCTTGGGCACAAGTGCAACAGCCGGTCCCACAACACCCAAAGGAAGCTCCACTCCCAGGTGCTCTGACACTCTCAGGATCAGAGGTGAGGAGGACACAACATCTGTCCCCAAACCAGGAGTAACTGGGATCAGTGAGACCAGACATGCAGGAACTCCCCCAGGAGAATGGCTAGGATTCCTTCAGGTCTCTCTGCGCTGGTGTCCTGAGCAGACCTTGGGTCCAGGCTCTGCAGCCAGTCCCACAACACCCAGAGGAAGCTGCTGCATTCCCAGGTGCTCTAACATGCCCAGGGTCACAGGATCCCAGAATCACAGGATCAGAGAGACAGCTTGACTCTGAAGAATTCTGACACAACCAGGATCACAGGAAGGACAGGCTCCAGTCAGATTAAACAAGGGCAGGTAGCACTAGAGATAACCAGATAGTGGGAGGCAAGCATAAGAAAATAAACAGCACAAACCAAGGTTACTTGGTATCATCAAAACCCAATTCTCCCACCATAGCAAGTCCTGGACACACCAACACACCGGAAAAGAAAGACTCAGACCGAAAATTACTTCTCATGATGCTACAGGCCTTTAAGAAAGACATAAATTGCATCCTCAAAGAAATACAGGAGAACACAGGCAAACACCTAAGGAGGAAACACAAAAATCCCTTAAAGACCTACAGGAAAACACAATCAAACAGGTGAAGGAAATGAACAAAACCATCCAGAACCTAAAAATGGAAATAGAAACAATAAAGAAATCAGACAGAGAGACAACCCTGGAGATACAAAACCTAGGAATGAAATCAGGAGCCACAGATGCAAGTATCACCAACAGAATACAAGAGATAGAAGAGAGAATCTCAGGGGCAGAAGATATCATAGAAAACATTGACACAACAGTCAAAGAAATTGCAAAAACAAAAAGCTTCTAACCCAAAACATCCAGGAAATCCAGGACGCACTGAGAAGACCAAACCTAAGGATAATAGATATAGAAGAGAGTAAAGACTCCCAATGTAATGGGCCAGTAAATATCTTCAAAAAATTATAGAAGAAAACTTCCATAACCTAAAGAAAGAGACGCCCATGAACATACAAGAAGCCCACAGAACTCCAAATAGACTGGACCAGAAAAGAAATTCTTCTAGTCACACAATAATCAAAACACCAAATGCACTAAACAAAGAAAGAATTTTAAAAGCAGTAAGGGAAAAAAGGCAAATAACATATAAAGGCAGGCCTATCAGAATTACGGCAGACTTCTCACCAGAGATTATGAAAACTAGAAGATCTTGGGCAGATGTCATACAGACCCAACAAGAACACAAATGCCAGCCCAGCCTACTAAACCCAGCAAAACTCTTAATTACCATAGATGGAGAAAACAAGATATTCCATGACAAAACAAAATTTACACAATATCTTTCCACAAATCCAGCCCTAAAAAGGATAATGGATGGAAAACATCAACATAAGGAACAAAACTACATCCTAAAAGAAGCAAGAAAGTAATCTTTCAGAAATTCACACAAATCTAATTCCACCTCTTACAACAAAAACAAGAAATGACAATTACCTTTTCTTAATATCTTAAAATGAAAATTAATATTACCAACATATCCTAATTGATTGAAATCCAAAAATATGAGTTAGAAATTCGTTAGTTGTCATCCAATGGTCTCTCTAACTTGGTAATTGGAGAAATAGGTCCAATATTGTACAATCTATATACACTTTCAGTTTATTTGTGACAGTGTCTTGCTATGTACAACATAAGGGTCTTGAAATCTTGCTTCTCCTATTTCAGCCTCTCTATTAGTAGTATTGTTTATTTCATATTTTAAACTATACTATGGTTTTTAGAACAGCTTATATATTTCAAAAGTATTTATATACCCAAGGGAGACATAGACAATTAACTTGGGAGGTGGCTTGTAAGAAAGAGAAAGACAAAGAGAAAGACTAAATGCTTTGCTTGACATTTGTAGCTCTTGTATCAAGTTTGAAGAAGAGGACTTTATAAGTTACTCTTTCTCTGAGATGAATGCTTTTCCAGATTATCACAGCTAAAGAACAAGATTCTTACCTGCACCTTATGTCTGTACCACCCTCCAAACAGAACCATTGTTCATTGAAACAGTTGTTGAAAGACTTTATGGATAGACCATCTTAATACACACACCATTTCTTAATTGAATGTATCCTGTTCTCTGTGGGCTGAGAATAAAGTCACTCACTGAAGTCAAATAGTTGTGACCATAGTAGGAAGTCTGTATCCAAAAATCATGCCTACAATTAATTTCTTGATGCAGCAGAACTCTCAACTCTCAGCTTAGCTACAATGGAGGTAAAATCCTTTGGTGATGTGAAGGTCATTGAAGTACAGTCTTATTACAATGAAACCCAATGTTTAAAAATTGTTCTTATTTTGGGCTTGTACCACAGTAAGAGCCAAGATTTTAAACTATACTAAATACAAAACAAAAAAAAAAAGACTTTATATATTTATGTTCATTTAAGGAAATACTAGTAGTGATGTATTATTTTGAGATGTATAGTTAATATGTTTGGAGTTATTTAAAATTTATATTGAGAAAAATGTATGTATTTTTCAGTATTGCTGTAGACAAGCATCTACATAAGACTGTTAAGTTGATTGTTGTATATCAAACAACATTTATAATACTCATTTTTTTTTTTTTTTTTTTTTGGTTTTTTTTTTTTTTTTTTTTTTTTTTTTTTGTTTTTTTTTTTTTTTTTGAGACAGGGTTTCTCTCTGTAGCCCCGGCTGTCCCGGTACTCACTCTGTAGACCAGGCTGGCCTCGAACTCGGAAATCCGCCTGCCTCTGCCTCCCAAGTGCTAGGATTAAAGGCGTGCGCCACCACCGCCCGGCTTATAATACTCATTTTTATTGTTATAATATCTTATAACTTTTAAGGAATATGATAAAGATATTGTTGGTATTGATGGGGGGGGGGTCTCTCGGAGGAGTTGGGATACAAAAGGGAAACAAGAATGTGATTTAATTCTATTTACTTAAAATATTTTTTAAATGTTAACAAATTCAGATAAATTGAAATCATGTAACTTTTCTCATCATAATGCAATAAAAGTTAAAAAAAAAAAATGTTTGTCCTGCAAAACAACCTCATGGAGTTTCTGAAAGAAGCAGGACCATTCACCTTTAAAAAAACTCACAGAGCTGAAAGAAAGCTGGTTTTTTGTTTGTTTGTTTTAGTATGTTTTCTTTGGGGGGGGGTCACTTTTGCAAATGTTTCCCAAATGTAACTATAAAATATTGTTATTTAGATTAAGGAATATGGGGTAAAGTAAGAGTAAGAGGAATTCGAAAGTTTGTCTTAAAATAACAAGCATAGTCAATTAAAACTAGAATGTTTGAAATAGGGATGTATTTGGGAAGAAAGATGAATAAAGAGGCCAAAAGATACTATACAATCACAAAGCTTATTTACAATGAAGAAGTCTAATTTTTTGAAAATTGACTTCATAGAAACATGATGACTTTTGCCACTGACTTTTTCTGAATTATCAAAAATATTTCAATTTTCTTGGAATGTTAACTCATATAAAAGAACTCTCTAATGACTTTTCTTTATTATTGCCAGTATTTAATGGGGTTGTATATTTAAAGTACAATGGTAATCATTAAAGATGAAAGGCTACATTCTGTAGCATTTTAAATTAAAAAAAAAAAATGTTAGTTTTGAAAAAAAAAAAAAAAAGAATGGCACTCATAGAGGCAAAAGGGAGGGGAGAGAGGTTCGGGATGGTATGAGAACCCTGTGGAGGATAACCAGGAAGGAGGATAGCATTTGAAACATAGATGAATAAAATGATTAATAAAAAATAATGAAATGGGGCAGCATCTTGAAATTACAAATCTCTAGATACATAGTGTATTTTTTACTGCTAATATTTTGGTAGTGCAGTCTGAGCACCTATGAAGCAAGAATCTTGGAATTCTTATGAAAGTTTCTTGTCCAACTCTAAGAAAAACTTACTATGTATAACTTAAGAAATTTGTAGTTGCTCCTACTCTTGCTTCATACATATATCTCAATGTGTAGAGGTCTTTGTTCTCAATGGCAAAATCATTTACAAAAAGATTAAGGGATCTATGGAGAGCCGCTTCAGCTGCACCCCGAGATGGTGTTGGCTTCCGCCATCCCAATAGCGAGTGGTCTCATAAACAAGCCCTCATTTGGCTAAGCTTGCTGCCATTGGTTGCTTCCGCATTTAGTGACCTATCCACTTTTGCCACGTAGCCCATTGAGATTGACTAAGCTTGGGAGTACTTAATGGCAGAGGGGGGGCCAGAAGGCAGGGCTTAGAGGCAGGAGAAGCAGGAGGGGGAGACTGTTAAAACATTCCTGAATAAACTGCTAAAAGGAAGAGCTCAGGTCTTGTCTTTCTTGCTGGTCAGGGCGGATGCAACAGGGATCACCAGCACTGACTATATGATCTTGACTTGTGCTCCTAGAATTTATTATTTTAGTTACTATAAGCTGTGTTGGAAGTGGAAAATGCTTTAAATATACTTGGAATGTTGGAGTGTGTTACTGAAATTTCTTCTAGCTCAGTTTTGCATATTGATGAGAACATAGTAGTAATTATAACAGCTCTAGATAGGTCTAAAAAAGGGAAAAGAGTGTTCATAATATTCAGGAAAGAAAATAGGTTAGTACACCATTTAAATACCCTGGAGTATAAATATATAGGCCAAGAGTCAAGAGAAATCCAGTAGAAATGGTAGAAAAAATAAAATAAAAAATTGATGATCAGCAATCCTGTTTTAGTGATATTCATTGCTGCTAGAAAGAAAATTGTTTATTGCTTATCTTCTGTTGGTTTTCTTTCAAGCAATAAGAATGTAGGAGGAAACTCTATGAGTATATTATGTTATTTTCAGCACTCAAATTACTAAATATTGTTTTGTTGCGTTATAAAATCTGAGGACCTTGAGTTAAATAACTTGCTGGAAGCCTGTTAGAGAGCTTTACAGAGAACATATTAATGGGTATTTGGTTTGCTGCTTTGAACTTGTAAAATTTATACTACTTTAATTATCATAGTTTATGGGAATCAACTTAAGAATAATGAATTTGCAGTCATGACTCAGTGGCACAAAATGTGGAGCCAAGTCACTAAATTCTCAGGAGTTAAAAGTATAAGACTGATATTTTTGTTTATATTTATAGCTTATGTTTTCCCTAATTAGGCTAGTATTGACATCTATTTTAAAGCTCTTATGAGAGTCAAGCCTTCATCATCCATTGCTATAGTTGGCAATATAGCTGTATTAGTTTCTCCCTTGTTTGAATGCCACAAAATCCTCAGTGTCTCTCCCTGGAATTGTATAATAAGTAGGTGTGTTGTTTCTATCTATTGGTCTTTATGGAAAGATACTAGCAACCCCTGTTTAAAAAAATATTATTTTTTATTTTTGTTATGTGTGTGTGTGTGTGATGTTGAGGTTTGGTCTAGTAAGGCTCTATAATATTCCCCTGATTTTCATAGTTTCATGACACTCAGAAATTTGCATGCATGATATATGTAAAATTGTATACATATATATACATATATATGTATATAAATAATTTGTTTTAGCTCTTAGACCTTTGATTGATCATTTATGTTAGTTCATTTTCCTTTGATATCTCTTTAATACCCACTTCCTTTGGGTCTGTGGCTTGTTCTATGGTTGTCCTGCACTTTATGGTTAATGTCAAATTTATGTGAGCATATACCGTATGTGTATTTCTTGCTCTGAGTTATCTCACTCAGATTGATATTCTTAAGCTTACCTATTTGCCTGCAAAATTCATGTTGTATTTGTTTTTAAATGTTAATAGCATTTCATGGTGAAGATGTACCACACTTTGTTCATTCATCCTTCAGTTAAGGAACATATAGGTTATTTCCTACTTATGCATAAAGGTACTATGAACATAGTTGAGTGAGTGTATTTTTGAGATTTTGGAGCATATTTTGAGTTTTGGCCCAGGACTGGTATAGCTAGGTCTTGAGGTAAAATTACTCACAATTTTTGGGAACCTGCTAAATTGATTTCCACAGCAGTTGTACAGTTTGCACTCTTACCAGCAATAAAGGAGTGTTCTCCTTGCTCCACATCTTTGATAGCATGTGCTGCCACTTGAGTTTTTTTTAATCTTATCCATTCTGATGGATGTAAGATGGAATTTCAGGATCATTTCAATTTGCATTTCCCTGAGGAATAACCTTGAATACATTCATATAGGAGAGAAAACCTCTTGAAGTGAACACCAATGGCTTGTTCTCTAAGATCAGTTGACAAATGGGACCTTATGAAATTGCCAAGCTCCTGTAAGGAAAAGGATACCATCAATAGGAAAAAAATGGCAGGTTACAGACTGGAAAATTTTCTTCACCAAACTCTACATCCAACAGAGGATTAATATCTAAATTATATAAAGAAATCAAATATTTAGATACCAATAAACCAAATAAACCAATTTAAAAATAGAGATCAGAGCTAAACAGAGAATTGTCAACAGAGGAATCGCAAATGGCCAAGAAGTACTTAAAGAAATTTTCAAAGTCTTCTCTCATCAGGGAAATATAAATTAATTATTATTGAATTTTTGGTGAAGTTGGAGCTCTGTATTATTCCTCACCATATAGAGTAGATATAACATTATTTACTATAAATTATTGGTACTAGAATAAAATACTTTGGAGCTATGTGAAATTAAGCAGAATGAAATAGGAAAGTATAAAAGGACATTGAAATACACAGAAATAACATCTTCACCAATAACAACAAGAGAAAAATCCTAATACAAAGTATCGTAATGTGTACTTGATTATTATCTATGTAGTCTTTTAAATACCCTTTTTACATGATTTTTAAAAAGTTTATTTCCTTACTGACAAAGAATATAATAATTAGTCTAATGAGGAGAACCTAGAAGGGGCCCTAAATAATTTTATGAGAGAATTAAACTTCCAAGAGATTGTCCATGTGAGCACGTTTTGGAACTCTAATTGCCTGACTTTACATGTGGTACAGGGTTTCACCATGGAGGTAATGACAACCGAGAGAGGTAGCATGTCATCAGTGAGTTTCTGCAATGCATAAGGAGACTCTTCTTAACAGACTGAAGGCATTGCTCGCCTTGGATTCCAGATTTGTGAACACACTGACAGGCCAAGAGAGGATTATTCCATAATATCTGGATAAAAGAGCATGGAAGATTTGCATTCTGAACTTCCCAGCCTTTAGCCTGTGAGTGTCCATTATAATAAAACTTAATCCTAAGTATATTGCTTTTATGGGTTCTGAGACTTGCTTTATCAATTCTTCACACCTTAATGGTGGTATGTGATTTCTGGGAGTTAAAGGCACTCAACAAAAACTCTGGGAGTCTTGTGTCAGTGTTATATTGTAACATCTCAGATGTGTTTTTAAATAGACTAATTGCAGGATATATTAGGTCTATCACTGATTAATACACATACCCCAATTTTAACAGTGGATAAACAAATTTATAAACTTCTCTGGTAGTAAATGAAGTGGGAAGAAGCTAGTAAATATAAATTTTAGTCCTGTACTGGCTGGTTTTGTGTGTCAACTTGACGCAGGCTTGGGTTATCACAGAGAAGGGAGTTTCAGTTGGGGAAGTGCCTCCATGAGACTCAGCTGTGGAGCATTTTCTCAATTAGTGATCAAGGGGGTAGGACCCCTTGTGGGTGGTGCCATCCCTGGGCTGGAAGTCTTGGGTTCTATAAGAGAGCAGGCTGAGCAAGCCAGGGGAAGCAATGCAGTAAAGAGCATCCCTCCATGGCCTCTGCATCAGCTCCTGCTTCTTAACCTGCTTGAGTTCCAGTCCTGACTTCCTTTGTGTTAAACAGCAATGTGGAAGTAAGCCAAATAAACCCTTTCCTCCCCAACTTGCTTCATGGTCATGATGTTTGTGCAGGAATAGAAACCATGACTAAGACAAATTGGTACCAGCATAGTGAGGTATTCCTGTGACAACCTGACCATGTTTTGGGGAGGATTGTGGAAGGACTTTGGAACTTTAAGCTAGAAGAGCCACTGGCTGTTAAGAACTCTGTGGGATGTTCTGTGGGAACTTGGAAAATCATGTTGAGAACAGAGCAGAAGATGAAGGCCTGGCTTGTGAAATTTCAGAGGTAAGATTAAAGACTCTTATCAGGGCCATGTTGTTTTGATTGTGAAGATTCTGTAGTTCTGGTTAGCTGGAGCTGAAGTATCAGCTGTGATTAACAAGATACCAGAACTACTAAAGTGAAAACTTTGCATTACTGGGAGTATTGATGCTGGTTATCTGGAGCTAAGAAATTAGCGGTGATTAAGAAGAGACCAGCATCATTGAGGTGACATCTTCTGGGAAGTGTTTTCTGAGAGCACAAAGAGGCTGTGTTCCAGAGATAGCCAAGGTTGTACCTTGTGCTGCAGCAGGACTTGGTAATGTGTAAGAGTCATGCAGGTGGTATTGGTTTTGACAGCAGGAAGGGGTCATGAAGAGCAGCTGAGGCTCAGCACAGTGAGAGGGCATGGAAAGCCATTGGTGAAGGTGCAGCCTCAGTTTGCAATTGATGGCCCAGGACTGAAGGTGTCATGCAACGGTGTTGAGGCTTGGCACCGTGAGGACAGTCTATGAGAGGCTATATTGGTAAAGCCTAGTTACAGCAGTGTTTTGGGAATGACAGTACCATGCAATGACCACCAAGGACAGCCACAGCAATGGAGTACAGGCATCTGGAGCCCAGAAGACAAGATGTGTGCTACAAAGGGCAGAGCTGAAGAGGTGAGTGAAGCCCTTAGAGGAGCCCAGAAGATTATGAGTTGGATCCCAGACATTGGTTTTGCTTTTGATTGTGACTGTGCCCTGATATTTTTCCCTCTTGAAGGAAGAACATATTTTAGTGGAGCCCACAGTTAAGAGATATTGGACATTTTAAAAGATATTGGACATTTTAAATTGATTGAACTTTTAATATGTAAACACTGTGGGACTTTAGATCTTGAGGATGAATAATAAAGTAAGGATTGAGGCTTAATAGTGAGGTGTTTGTGTGTCAAGTTGACAAGGGGTCAATTGTACTGGCTGGTTTTGTGTGTCAACTTGACACAGGCTGGAGTTATCTCAGAGAAGGGAGTTTCAGTTGGGGAAGTGCCTCCATGAGACCCAGTTGTGGAGCATTTTCTCAATTAGTGATCAAGGGGGTAGGACCCCTTGTGGGTGGTGCCATCCCTGGGCTGGAAGTCTTGGGTTCTATAAGAGAGCAGGCTGAGCTAGCCAGGGGAAGCAAGGCAGTTAGCAACATCACTCCATGGCCTCTGCATCAGCTCCTGCTTCCTGACCTGCTTGAGTTCCAGTCCTGACTTCCTTTGTGATAAACAGCTATGTGGAAGTAAGCCAAATAAACCCTTTCCTCCCCAACTTGCTTCATGGTCATGTTTGTGCAGGAATAGAAATCCTGACTAAGACAAGTCCACTATTTCTTTTTAGCAATTTAGACTGTAGCCTTCTAGTCTATCTGCCCAACATTTAATATCTCATCACAACATCATGTTAAAAGACAGCATCAGTAGTGAGAAATAAGTTGAAAGAAACAGTTTTATCTTGAATTAACATTAACAAGCATGAAACAAAAAGTAGAAAAGCACCTCAAAAGTGTATTGTGAATATAAAAACATATGAAATATTAATGGCAGAGAATTTCTTCAATGAGGTTCATCTAGTAGGACAGACCTAGAGAAAAACTGCACATTTTAGGTTATGTATAATTTTCAAGTAATATACCTAGAAGAAATATTTATCAAATAATGTTTTTCATAAACATGTTATGAGAATTACATTGAATGAATTACAGAAATAACATGTTATTATATACCACCTGCATACACTATGAGTATTGTTTTCTACAACAAAAAGTATGATGCATAGCCACTAGAAAATGTATTATGTCAACTTGGAAATGAATAGTTCTCTCTGTCAATTCAGTCATACTAATCAAAATTCTGAACTTAGACATTATGCTAACAGACTAGAACAATAAGCCTTGGAAGGGAATACATGAAATTAGTGTTCACAAGTCATTGCTTTTTTTTATTGGAATTTCATTGCTTTAAAAACATAAATATTTGAACTGAAATTAATCACTAATGACTTGAACAATGAATTATTATAATACATTCCTGTTAGCACCTATTTTCAGGATCTGTGTTCTAATTCATATTTATTTTTCATCTTGTATTGCATACTTATATTCAAATCTGTATTTATATATAAATATAAATATGTATTTGTTTAATTATTATATTGTATTTGAGACATGGACTCAAATGTCAGACCATACTGGCCTTGAACTCACTATGTGGTTTAAATTTGAGTGATCTTCTGGCTTCAGTTTTCTGATTGAGTTATACTTGCAGGTATGAGACAACATCCCTAGAATATTCTGATCTTTATTAAACCAATGAAAAGTAGATACAGATACAAAAATGATGAATCGAGAGAGAAACTTACACAGTGAGCTAATGTCAACCATAAAGTGTACTCTTTGTTATTCAGGTACGGTGTTTAAGAATGGAAAACAACAATAAATTTTGACTCCTTTGTCAGCATTGATTTAACTGGCTAAAATAGAATGCTCCTATATTCTGGCTTTATTCTATGCTACAAAGCAAAGATATTACCCATGTTTTCAGGTTTTCATTGTCTATAACTTATATTTTAAGCTGAAGCATATATTTTCATATCATTTATATAGCCAGAAAGAATTATACAGCAGGGAATAATTGTTAACTGTCAGATCACACTGTATTTCCAATCACATTCCATCAGTGACACGTGTTTTACATTGTTAAGACATCTTGTCTGAAAAACAAAACTCTAAAACAGGACGGAAAAAGCCCATTCTTTCAGATGGTGTGAATTATTCATGAACACAGCACCTAGTCTGCACTTAGAATGTAATCAAAGTATAAATGATGCATGCTCGTGTTGCTTCTAAATGCTGCACCAGTTGTTTCTAAGTTATGCGTGAGACTCACTATCACATAAAATGCAAAAATTGTCAAAGACTGTCAAATAGTTTTCCCTATCTTATTAATTAAAATATTTTTTAGCTTTAAATTCATTTGTCAAAATATTTAATAAGAATTCTTCTCTTTATCTCAAATAAGACTCATTATATTATTTAGTGTAATTAATGGACTGTTGTGTATTCTTTCTTTTCACAGCCTTTAAAATTAAGTTCAAAATACTAAAAAAAAAAAAAAAAGGTACTTACTTTGCTTTACAGAACTCAGTGAAGGAAAGCGATGTGTCCTTCAATTTCTTTATTGAGAAAATATAAATTTTGGTACATTCTATTTAATTTGGGACTTTTGGTAAGTTGTCTGAAAATTTCTCTTTACATCAATGGTCACCAAAAAGAAAATGTTTTTCTAGTTTACCACGTACATCACTAAGAATGAAACTGAGAAATCTACTGATTTCATCTCAATCATGAAGGTCTAATTTTTGATTAATTTATTCTGCAAATGGTAATTCTGATAAGTTATATATGTAGGTCTATTACATAGTAAAATTCATAGTAGTATTTGTAAATATGGGAAGAAAATCAGCTTTCTCATTCTATAATTTGATGAGGCTCTGCCTGAGTCTGACCAATACAGATGTGGATGCTTGCAGCCAACCATGGGACTGAGCATGGGAACTCTAATGGAGGAGTTAGGGGAAGGACTGAAGGAGCTGAAGGGGTTTGTAACCCCATAGGAAGAACAACAATATCAACCAACCAGATCCCCGAGAGCTCCCAGGGACTAAAACACCAATCAAAGAGTACACATGGAGGGACCCATGGCTCCAGCTGCATATCTAGCAGAAGATGGCCTCTGACATCAATGAGTGGGAAGGCCCTTGGTCCTGTGAAGGCTTAATGCCCCAGTGTAGGGGAATTCTAGGGCAGTGAGGCAGGACTGGTTGTGTGAGGGAGCACCCTCATAGAGGCAAAAGGGTGGGTGGGGCAGGGGATTTCTGGAGGGGAATCCTGAAAGGAGGATAAAAATAAAAGGGGATTTGAAACAGCAATTGAGGAAATTCTGAGCTCATGTCCTGGAATACACTTTAGGTTATTATTTTATGTGTGCAAATATATATGTATGCCCAAATGTATAGATGCACATATAAAGAGCTAGGTAGATTCTGAGTTCAGTATTAAGTTAATAGAGAAATGGGTTACAAAGTTCCCTCATAAGTTATTGAGAATGCAGTTGGTTTATTGGTTATTTCAAGAATGTTTATTGGGCTGGAAAGATGGCTCAGCAACTAAGAGCAGGAACTGCTCTTCCAAAGTCCTGAGTTCAAATCCCAGCAACAATCTGATGGCCTCTTCTGGTGTGTCTGAAGACAGCTACAGTGTGCTTAGATATAATAATAAATAAAGCTTTGGGCAGGAACAAGCAGGGTAGGAGTGAGCAGAGGTCCTGAATTCAATTCCCAGGAACCACATGATGGCTTACCACTATCTGTACAGCTACAGTGTAATCCTATACATAAAATAAATAAATCTTTAGAAATAGTGTTTATTGATATTTCTGACATATATTGATATATACTGGAATGTCGTGAAAATAGTACTATTCTTATAACAAAGATTTAAAACTGTATTACTTTAATGAATAAGTGTATTCCTCATGATATGCACATTTTGGTATGTATACTCAGGCCAATCACAAATATAAGGATGGAAAAACAGTAAAAATTTCTAAGTTTATACACTTGTAATCTCATAATTTAGAAGTATAGCAAGCAAAATGATCATAAATAAAATTAAGGAAATACAATCTGTAAATGACATTTTTGGTATGTTCTAAGGAAATGAACTTATTAAAGATATATAATTATTCAAGTCAGGAAAGTTAAACAGCACTAACCAACAACTGAAATCAGCACACATTGAACAATACATCAAATTTTAAGGAAAATGAATTCTTTTCAAATGCATATACTATTTTTACTGACGTTTCTGTAGACTTATAAGGGTTTATATTATGTAGAAATAGATGCCTGATCATATTGCAAACAAAATTTTTAAAATTATTAAAAAAATTTAAACTTTAAAATAAACCAAAAATTGCAATTTTCCAAAATTTTATTTATTTATATGTGTTTGTTCTATATTTACATAACTGTTATGACATTTAGAGGTCAGAAGACAACTTGTAAGTATTATTTTTCTCTCATCATGTGGGTGATGGGGTATGACCTTATGTCTTCCTGTGTGGTAGCACATATCTTTATCTGCCTACCTATTTCAACAGACCTGAATTAACACATCTTAAATATATTTTTGTTAATATTTAAAAAACACAATATAGGAGAAATTCTGGGTTAAAATTTTAGAGATGCGTGGATGGCCCCATCCCTCCACCGAGGGTCCATGCCTAACCTCTGGATATGGTCTCAACAGGTTCCTCCTCCCCTTTTTGGGGTATTTCAGCTTATGTCATCCCTGTGGTGTCCTGGGAGGCTCATGCTTTCCTAGCATCTAGGACTTTCTGGTTGCTATCCCCAGTTTCCCATCCCCCATTGCTACACACCTCTGATCAATTTCCTGACCTCTGTATATCTCCTCTGTCTCCTCCCATACATGATTCTTCCCCTCTTTTTCCCTTCCTCCTCTTCTCTTCCTCCCAAGTCCCTCCCACCCTCTACTTCCCTTGATTGTTTTGTTCCCCTTTTTAAGTAAGACTGAAGCATCCACTCTTTGGTTTTCCTTTCTCTTGAGCTTCATATGGTCTGAGAATTGTATCCTGGGTATTCCACACTCTTTCCTAACATCCACTTTTCAGTGGATACATAGTATGTGTGGTCTTTTGTGACTGAATTACCTCACTCAGGATATTTTCTAGATCCACCCATTTGCCTGCAAATTTCATGAAGTCATTGTATTTAATAGCTGAGTAGTAAAGAAAATTCAGGGACAAAGAGTGGAGCAGAGACTGAAGGAAAGGCCATCCAGAGACTGCCCCCACTGGCGATCCATGCCACATGCAGACAACAAACCCAGACACCACTGTGGATGCCAAGAAGTGCTTCCTGACAGGAGCCTGATACAGCTGTCTCCTGAGAGGCTCTGCCAGTGCCTGACCAATACAGATGTAGAGGCTCATAGCCAACCATCAGACTGAGCACAGGGATCCCAGTGGAGGATTTAGTGGAAGGACTGGAGGAACTGAAGGGGCCTTATCTGACATCAATGGGAGGGGAGGCCCTTGGTCCTGTGAAGGCTTGATGCCCCAGTGTAAAGGAATGCTAGGGTGATGAGGCAAGATTGGGTAGGTGAGTTGGGGAGCACTCTCATAGAAGCAGGGTAAGGGGGCATAGGATAGGAGGTTTGCAGAGGGGAAACCAGGAAAGGGGATAATATTTGAAATGTAAATAAAATAAAATAAAATAAAATAAAAAGCACAATATAGCCAGGTAGTGGTGGCGCACGCCTTTAATCCCAGCACTTAGGAGGCAGAGGCAGGCGGATTTCTGAGTTCCAGGACAGCCTGGCTTACAGAATGAGTTCCAGGATAGCCAGGGCTATACAGAGAAATCCTGTCTTAAAAAAAAAAAAAAAAGGCACAATACATAGATAGGTATTTGTTCTGAAATTAAATATTTTTACAATTTAGCTCATTTGGATAGAGTTTGCCTCATTAGAAGTCACACACTTGTAGTGCTATTTTCAATGATTTTTGTTTCTTATTTAGGCTAGAATTTTCATCAGTTACTGAAAAAACATTCCTGTTATTTTGATCTCTCCTAAATACTAGCTAGAAACAGTCTCTCTAAATTACTGCGTCTGTGTAGGGTCCTCATTTCTCCATAGATGCTCATTCAATCTTGACTTCATAGGTAGACTTAGAGCTAACATCACACTCATTGTTCAACGTGAAGTGGTACAGTTCTCATGCAGCCTCACAGATCTTAGCATCTACTTCCCACTGTACCTAAATCTCATATCATCCTCCTGCTGAAGCCTGTTCACTCCTAACCTAATGCTTATGTGTCTAATCCTGCTTTCAAGTTTTCTTCCCGTTGAAAAACCTAACAACATATATGTAAGCATTTCTGATCTTCCAACTTTTCCATCCTACTGCTACAGACTATAAATCTAAGCATATATTTTATATTTCTCTGATGTCACTTACACATTGTCATGAACTGATTGCACTATCTCTTTCATGTCTCTATTTCCTTTCACTTTTCAGTTAATAAAGTTATGTCTCTTTTCCCATTATATTTTAAGCATGGTAAGATACAGAAATAATGGTCTTGTGCAGAAACAAATGTTGCTGATATTGATTCTGCATTATGTTGATATATTTAGATAGCTACATATCATACTGGGTATGAAAAATTAATTTTTGAGAATGAATGTATAAAAAAGTTTTGGAGTAAAATATTTGAGATGTTATAATTTAGATTTATATTTAATTTATTATTCATAGTAGATAATTATTTTAACAGTTTTTGTCTATTTACTACTATTTGTAGACCATAAATATTTATTTTAATATAATATTTTAAAATTCATATTACCTTAATAAAGTAACTACATTCTTAATATATAGTCTAAATTAATTAAATTACACTTGTACCTGAAATATTAAATATACTTTATATATAGTCCTGTCTTTTGTCCCGAGGCTTCAATAAATTGCTGAATTTTATAAAGCAGCACATATAACACATATTGCCTTTTGCTTTAAACTCTTGACAAGCTAATATACTGTAGGTGGATAATAGAAGTCCAACTGACTAGAAACCTTGCATTTCTAAAGATTTAAAACTATATCTAAAATGTTTAAGTGAATAATAATTTCACTATAGATCAAATAAATTTCAAGTATTAAACAGTTCTCTAGTCTGTTTATAATAAAAGTAGATGTAAATTTTAATCTTAAATCCCAAGGCACTCAAAGTGTCTTTTATGGGAAGAACAGTTACAATGAAAAATATTTCTTAAATTCTAATAAAACACATGAACTCATTCATTAGTTTCTCAAAGAGAGCTGTCAGAAATAAGTTTTATTAATTCTTGAATTGTTAACCTGGAAATACTACTAGAAAATATATAGAAATAGAATAATTCAATGAAAGCTTTAAAATGAAATTATACAATATTTCAGTGAGTGGCTAATTTTTTCCCTACAATATGAACTTTCTAAATTTCAAAATGTACTTGCAAAGATTTTATAGATATTAGAAGATATAGACAGAAAATTAATGCACAAAATACAAACAATAAGACTGATACTCATCTACTGTTAAGATTTAGCTGTGCCTCTAGTTTGTTTATTTACTAGTATAGGATTATATTTTATATACATATGTAAAAGCATATACATATATAGGGAATTATTGTATATTTTATGTATGTTATCATTTTACTCTTGTTGAGATAGTCCTGAGACCAAAAATTATAAATTCACAAATTGAGTAGCTAAAATGCCCAACACTGGGGATATGGAACCTGAGAGACTACCTCCAGTAGTTAGAAAAGAACCTTACTGGAGCAATAGGGACACCAAACCACCTACAAAAGTTTTGAAACAAATTGTTTTTGTCCAAAATAAATGTGGGGCAAAAATGGAGCAGAGACTGAAGGAATGACTGACCAGTAACAAACCCAACTTGGGATCCATCTCATGGGTAGGCATCAATCCCTGACACTATTACTGATGCTATGTTGTGGTGGAAGGCAGGAGCCTAGAATGACTGTCTTCTTTGAGGGTCTACTATTAGCTGATTGAGACAGATTTAGATACTCAGAGACAAACACTGGATGGATTTGAGAACACCTATGGAAGAGTTAGGGAAAGGATTGAAGAACTGAAAGGGAGTGTAAGCCCATAGGAAGACCAACAGTGTCAAATAACTCGGACCTCAGGGAACTTCCTGAGACTGAGCCACCAATCACAGAGCATGCATGGGCTGGTACGAGGCCCTCAGCAAATATATAGCAGAGGGCTACCTTGTCATAACTTAGTGGGAGAAGATTATCTAATGGTGCGGAGACTTGATGCCCCACAATGGGGAAATAAGGGCTGGCACCCTCTCAAATATTAATGATAAGAAAGATGGCAGAAGACCTCTGATGGGGGGGGAGAACCAGGAGGAAGAGCAACATTTTATTGAAACATAAATAAAATAATTATTAAAAATAAATTCACAGCCGGGCAGTGGTGGTGCACACCTTTAATCCCAGCACTTGGGAGGCAGAGGCAGGTGGATTTCTGAGTTCGAGGCCAGCCTGGTCTACAGAGTGAATTCCAGGACAGTCAGAGCTACACAGAGAAACCCTGTCTCAAAAACAAACAAACAAACAAACAAAAAAACAAAAAAAATAAATAAATTCACAAACAACTTAATTTTATTTTTAGGAAGAAGGTATGATTATTATTTTGATTGTATACATAACTAGAATTATCTAGTTATTGAAAATGAACATGAATGGTTTTTATTTTTTAAACATTTTTATTAGATATTTTCTTTATTTACATGTCATATGATTTCTCCTTTCCCAGTTTCCCCTCC
>NW_022196915.1:79944170-79977616 GCF_008632895.1 Mastomys coucha
AGTACCTGACTAATACAGAAGTAGAGGCTCACAGCCATCCATTAAACTGAGTACAGGGTCCCCAATGAGGATTTAGAGTAAGGACCAAAGGAGCTGAAGGGTTTGCAGCCCTTTAGGACAAACAACAACATGAATGTTTTTTATATATCAAGCATTTCTCAATAATAGTAAAATAGAATATTGTTCAAGTCTCTGCAAGCTCTATTGACAGCAGGGAAATAAATCATGAGGAACAATAATCAATGCTCATTCAAACTGCTAGGGTCTGACAGTAGGCCACTGTTCTGGGAACAATTGTCTGAATCCCATGTACACAATAACCCATGACTCTATTGAGATTCTTTTTACAAAGTACATGTGACATTTACCATGAAGATATGTTCTATAGTTTAAAGTCATAAGATTTGCTGTGGTCTATGAAAAAGATAGTATAGAAGTCACCAGGTTATACCTATGACAGTTACCCTAAGAATGAGTTCTGTTGACTGAGAATCAAAGATAAAAATGAAAGTCTAGAGAGGAAGAGTCTGGGGTAAATATTTGGTGTATTAAGTTTAAGCCTGGCCCTACAGATAGGAAATGTCACCATGAATTAACAATGTCTACTGCTGGCCCCAAAGGTGGAAAATAGGTATTGACCTAATGAGAGTTTCTATTACTGTGAGTAAACACTATAACCAAAATACAAGTTGAGGAGGAAAAGTTTACTTGGCTTACATTTGTATATTTCTGTTCATTTTCAAAAGATACTAGGACAGGAACTGGAACAGGACAGGAACCTGGAGGCAGAAGCTGATGCAGAGGCCATGGAGTGGTGCTGCTTACTGGCTTTCTCTCCTTGGCTTGTTCTGCATATTTTCTTATATAAATCAGGACCATCAACCCATGGGTGGCACCATTCATAATGGGCTGAGCTCTACTCCAAAAATAACTAATTGAGAAAATGCCTTATAGCTAGATCTTCTAAAGACATTTTCTCAGTTGAGGGTCCCTTTTTTCTGATTAATCCTAGTATGTGTATCAGTTGATATAAGATTACCTCTTATAACTGACCTCATGTCAACTTGACACAGAAATATGTAACTATTGAAGTACAACATTTAATTTATTATTCACCCCAAGGTCTTATATTAAAGCATAAATAACTTTAAATGTTCCACAGGATTTACAAATTCAAACATTAATATTTCAGTCTTTTCTCTAACTCTTCTATTGAGGACCCTACTGGGGATCCCATGGTCAGTTCAATGGTTGGTTGTGAGCATCAGTTCTACATTTGTCAAAATCTGGCAGAGCCTCTCAGGAGATAGGAGACAGTTATATCAGGCTCCTGTCAGCAAGCACTTCTTGGCATCCATAATAGTGTCTGAGTTTGGAGACTGTATATGGGATGGATCCCCAGGTGGGGCAACCAGAACTCCCAGAGCTCCCAGGGACTAAACAACCAACCAAAGAGTACACATGTTGAGACTCATGGCTCCAACCACATATGTATCAGAGGATGGCCTTGATAAGCATCAATGGGAGGAGAGGCCCTTGTTCCTGTGAAGGCTCGATGCCCCAGTGTAGGGGAGTGCTAGGACAGGGAGGCAGGAGTAGGTGGGTGGATAGGAGAACACTCTCATAGAAACAGGGGAGGGAGATGGAATAAGGAGTTTCAGCGGTGGGTGGGGGAACCTTGAAAGGGGATAACATTTAAAATGTAAATAAAGAAAATATCCAATATTTTTTTTAAAAAAATTCAGTCTTTTAAATTATCCAATCTCGTAAAAACAGAAACAAAAACAAAAACAAAATTTCTTTCAAAAGTTCAGTCTTCTATCTATGAGCTCCTGAAAAAAAATAAAAAGTAAATTAAATATTTTCTTATTTCCATAAGGGAAGAACCAGGGACATTCATAATCAAATCAAAATGAAACCAAACTCCAACTCGGTAAACAGTACAATGTCCGACGTTTCAGATCCATTCCCAGTCTAAGGGGATTGAGTCATTTTTGCTCTGTTCTACAGCATACAGTCTGTCTTCTAGGGTCTGGCTCTCTCCCCTCCACATCTTCTTCTGTAATTCGTGGTAGTCTTATGGAACTGGCATCTCCAAGGCTGCTGGGATCCTCTGCTGCATCTGGATTGTAGTTTTACCAGTAAGTTCACATAGTCTCTCCTTTTGATGCTAAGCCTCAACGTTTTTGCCTGACTGCTTCAGTCCCTGGGTCTTCGTTTGCTACTAATGCTGCACATACACCAATGGCCTCTCCTGGATTCTCACGGTACCAAGCCTCAGTGTGTTTCCTTGATCCCTTCATGCCTTCAAAACCATTACTACCTGGACAACTTTTATACATTATCAAGTCTGGCTGATAGCATGAGGAACAACTGTGGCTGCCTCTGGAACATTGCTTTTCAGTGTTCCCAGGAATCGCCTTCTTGAAGATAGAACCATGGTAATGCTGGTTTCTTAATTACTTCTAATGTATCAGCTCTAGATAACGAGCATCAATTGTTTCAGGAACTCAAAAATTTCATTTCAGTGGTGCTGGTTCCTTATTAATTGTTGCTGACTCTTCAACCCCATCTGACAAGAATGACAGAATTACTTTTTAAAAAGTAAGTTGCTCTGCTAGAGGCTTTAAATTTACCTCTGAAATTTCACAAGCAAGATCCCACTATTTCTTTTTTATTATTGGATATTTTATGGGTTTATATTTCAAATGTTATCAGCTTTCCCTGTTTCCCCTCCGAAAACCTCCATCATATCCCCCTCCCTTTTCCCCTGCTTCTATAAGGATGTTCCCCCTCCCAGTCACCCCATCCCATGGTATTCCCCTACACTGGAGAATCAAATCTTCACAGGACCAAAGACTTCTCCTCCTTTGATGCCAGACAATGCCATCCTCTGCTACATATACAGCTGGAGCCATGGGTCCAACTCTTTGGTTGATGGCTTAGTCTCTGGGAGCTCTGGGAGTCTGCTTAGTTGATATTGTTGTTCTTCCTATAGGGTTGCAAACCCCTTCAGCTCCTTCAGTCCTCTCTCTAACACCTCCATTGAGGACCCTGTGCTAAGTCCAATGGTTGGTTGCAAGCATCCACCTCTGTATTTGTCAGGCTCTGGTAGAGCCTCTCTCTCAGGAGACAGTTATAGCAGGCTCCTGTCAGCAAGCACTTCTTGGAATCAGCAATACTGTCTAGGTTTGATATCTGTATATGGGATGGATCCACAGGTGGGGCAGAGTCTGTATAGCCTTTCCTTCACTCTCTGCTCCACACTTTGTCCCCATATTTCATTTAGACAAGAGCCCTTCTGAGTTAAGAATTTGGAGATAAGTGGGTAGTTCCATGCCCCAACCAGGGACCATGCCTAATCTCTGAATATGGTCTCTAAAGGTTCTCCCTGCCCTTTGTGGGGCATTTCAGCTAATCTTATCTCTGTTGGGTCCTGGGAGCCTCTTGCTTTCCTGGCATCTAAGATTTGGGCTACCCGCAGTTCCCAATCCCAAATGCTACATATACCTCTGTTCAAATTTCTGACCCTCTGTATATCATCCCTCTCCCATCTGATCATGCCCCCCTTTTTCCTCTTCATCCTCCTCTCTTCCTCCCATGTCCCACCCACCCTCTACCTCCCTTGAGTATTTGTTCCCCCTTCTAGGAAGGACTAAAGCATCTACTCTTTGATCTTCTTGAGCTTCATGTGGTCTGTGAATTACATGTTGGGTATTCTGAGCTTTGGGGCTAATATCCACTTATCAGTGAGTGCATACCATGTGTGTTCTTTGTGATTTGATTACCTCATTCAGGATGATATTTTCTAGTTCCATCCATTTGCCTAAGAATTTCATAAATTTATTGTTTTTAATTGCTGAATAGTACACCATTGTCTAAATGTACCACATTTTATGTATCCATTCCTCTGTGCGGGGACATCTGGGTTCTTTCCAGCTTCTGGCTATTATAAATAAGGCTGCTATGAGCATAGTTGAGCATGTGTCCTTGTTATATGTTTGGGCATCTTTTGGGCATATTCCCAGGAGTCGTATAGCTTGGTCCTCGGGTAATACTATGTCAAATTTTCTGAGGAACTTATTTCCAGAGTGGTTGTACCAGCTTGCAAACCCACCAAACATCCTTGCCAACATCTGCTGTCAATTGAATTTTTGATCTTAGCCATTCTGACTGGTGTGAGGTGGAATCTCAGGGTTATTTTGTTTTGCATTTCTTGATGACTAAGGATGTTGAACAGTAATCCCAGCACTTTGGAGGCAGAGACAGGCAGGCAGATCTCTGAGTTTGAGGCCAGCCTGGTCTATAGAGAAACCATATATATATATAAAATTGATGCAGGTCCCACTCTTAACACCACTTTCAACATTCTTTCTTTCACGTTCCTCAAGAGTATCTCACTGAGCTCTCATAACTCAATGGATTTCCTAGTCCAAAGTTCCAAAATCCTTGACCAGTCCTCCTTAAAACATGATAAACATTGCACTTCTACTACCAGTTTGTGCTAGTTAGAGTTTATATAGTTGTGACTAAACACCACTACCATAAAGCAAGTTGGGGAGGAAAAAGTTTACTTGTCTTAGGGTCATCTATATTGCTGTTCATCATCAAAGGATGTCAGGATAGGAGCTCAAACAGGACAGGGAAATGGAGGCAAAGCCAATGCAGAGACCAAGGAGTGATGCTACTGAAGGAAGTGTTCACCATGTTTTTTTTTTTAAGCCTACTTTTTTATATAACCCATGGTCATCAGCCACACATAATTGCTGGACCCTCCTCTAGCAACAACTAACCAAGAAATGCCTTATAGCAGGATCTTATGGAGGAATTTTCTCAATCGAGGTTCCCTTTTTTCAGGTAATACTAGATTATTTATGAAGTTTGCATAAGACTAGCCAGGGTCGGTTGGTAAGCATGGGGAGAGGGGAGGAAATAGGGTTTTTTTTTTTTTCTTTTTTGGAGGGGAAAACAGGAAAGGTTTGAAATGTAAATAAAGAAAATATCTAATAAAAAGAAAAAGACTAGCCAGAATACCGTAAAATCACTTCTATTGAAAATATAATCCTTTATGCTTAACATTCCTAGTTTCCCTAGTGTCCAACTGTGAGTACAAGGATATCTTATGATCTATGGTAATAAGATAAAATATGATAAGATTTTTAAAAATGGAAATGTATCAGAATTAGACAAAGATTTCTTTAAAATGGAAATGCATCAGAATTAGACAAAACAAACAAAACAAAAGGAAAAGAGCACAAGAAATGCATAGAGATGCAGAAATCTTCTCATTACCACACTCAGGAAGTCCATCAAAACAACACAGCGAGTGCTATAAAATATATGCAAAGGACATGTAGCATTAAAAAACAGAGAAAAATAAACTAATTAAAAAATTTTTAAAGTGATGACAGGAACCGACTCAGTCTGTTTCTTGCTAGCCCTCTCCTGCTGGGCGTTCAGGCTGTACCCTGAGACAAGGAAACTCCATAGAACCCACTCAGTACGTTTCTTGCTAGCCCTCTCCTGCTGGACATTCAGGCTGTACCCTGAGACAAGGAAACTCCATAGAACCCACTCAGTTTGTTTCTCGCTAGCCCTCTCCTGCTGGTCGTTCAGGCTGTACCCTGAGACAAGGAAACTCCATAGAACCCACTCAGTCTGTTTCTTGCTAGCCCTCTCCTGCTGGGCGTTTAGGCTGTACCCTGAGACAAGGAAACTCCATAGAACCCACTCAGTACGTTTCTTGCTAGCCCTCTCCTGCTGGGCGTTCAGGCTGTACCCTGAGACAAGGAAACTCCATAGAACCCACTCAGTCTGTTTCTTGCTAGCTCTCTCCTGCTGGACGTTCAGGCTGTACCCTGAGACAAGGAAACTCCATAGAACCCGCTCAGTCTGTTTCTTGCTAGCCCTCTCCTGCTGGGCGTTCAGGCTGTACCCTGAGACAAGGAAACTCCATAGAACCCACTCAGTTTGTTTCTCGCTAGCCCTCTCCTGCTGGGCGTTCAGGCTGTACCCTGAGAGTAGTTTGTTTCCCCAGTGAGATGCATTGGAGAAAACTATATTTTCATCTGCAACTTGTTTTCACTTGTACATAGTTTTCAGGTTAACGATGTGGATTTCTCTTCACTTCTCCATTCAGTACGATGTCTCTATTTGATGGGAACCATTTTAGGCTCTGGGCTTGTGGCCTTTGTCTCCATGAGTTCTTATGAGTTTGGGTTATGTTGTTTTAGAGGTCATTTTTCCCCTTGTTTCTCCTCCATTTCCTTTGGTTCTTTAACTCTTTCTATTTTGTCTTCTGCAGAGTTCTCTGATTTTTCAGGTAGAGGTGTTTAATGGTGACATCATGTTGAGGTATGTGGGTTCCAATGTCTCTAGCTCTCTACATGGTATATGACTGTGTTACCGGGTATTTCTTCTGATATGCTATAGGAGAAAGCTTCTCTGATGATGGCTGAGTTAGATATCTATAAGCATAGAACAATGCCATTAAGAGTCTTTAAATTATTACATTTTTTTTAAAATGTAGAATAGTAGTAGTTGATTTTAACCTAGGTCACTGGTCTATAAATCTCAGGTTCTTGGTCATCCACACAGAATTTAATACAGACTTCATTTTGCGGAAGTGGGCCTTGAGACGAATCAGATATTGGTTGATTGCTCCCACACGCTTTGAGCCACCACTACACTAGCATTTATTGCAGGACAGCATTTTGGATTCCTAGATTTATTGCTGGGATAGTAGTCTCTTTTTGTTATCATGCAGAGTTACTTCCTTCCTAAAATATACTACCTTTTAGGGGTGAAGGCTTAAGGTAAATGCCAGCTCAACTTATAGGATCAGTTTGTGAAGAGCAATTTTTAGTCTTTACAATAGCCAGGGTTGTTTTAAAGGAGATTAAAAATCACAAAGCTGTGTAATAAATATCTATTTTCAAGTATTTAAAAAGCAAAATAATAATAATAATAATAATAATAATAATAATAATAATAATAGGAGGAGGAAAGGAGAATTGTTTCTCTTCTGCTTGAGTTGTAGAGTACAGCCATGGAGATATTTTCATTTCAGAAGCACATGGTATTCATGGCTTTCAGGCTGAAATTGAGGGTCTGGTCTTCACACAGCAATCTTTCTGACTTTGTATATATCTATGCTAGTTTAGTTCTAGAGACTAAAGTCTAAGTGTAGCATGTTCTTTATTTCTACCTCAGGGATTATCAACTGAGAAAACTAGAAAATGGCATGCAGTGATATTGAAGTTAATAACTTTTCAAAAAACTTTATAGAAGTCTATAGTGAAAGGAACTGGATACCTGTAATTCCTCATGGATGAAACCCAATATAAAAAATAATAGCTCAAAATATTTAAACGGAGAGCCAGTCATCTTAAATATTTCCATCAGAGAACATCTCAACTGTTCTTGGTATCTAAAGGCAAAACACTGAGTATGAAATGAAAATGACTTCTGTATTCTGCTGGGATCATATAAAGAATTATGTTTATGAATATGTTTCATGCTCTGTAGAACCAGGGAGTTCCATGGATCTCAAGCTCAGCAGGAGAAGGCCAACATGTTAGAGCTTTCCAAAGAGAAAGCCAATGCAGGGCAGGTAGATGAGGGTTCAGGTCTCCATCATTAGCTTCACAATGCCAATACCAGTGACAATAGTGACAGAATCTGGCAAAGGCAGGCATCTATGATGGGCAATGGGCAAGGGGCAGAAGACCGGGAGGTGGCAGCTCTGGCAGTATCAGGGCAGCTGGGTCATGAGCATAACCTGTCAGGCAGGTCTAAACTCCAGTGATGAATACTTCAGGAAAGAACATCCTTCCCCAAAGTGTTACAGCTCAGCAAAACAGCCACTCTCAGAGGTTTCTGAGTGAAAAACTTATGTGCTTTATTCCATGTGGATAGGACTTTATAAACATTGAGGAGTAGGGTGGGATCCAGGGGTAGATGCTACAATTGGCTCAGTTTGAGGTGGTAGTGATGATTAATTAGCATGGGAACGAGCCTCAGGTGTTTTCCCTACATGACTGATTGTCATGGTCCTCTCAGTAGAGTGTCATGGTTAACTGTTCCAAAACAGGTGTTGGCATGAAGCTGACCCCACACCTACCATACTCAATTCTGAGTTTCACAGGATTTGGACTCAATCAACCTTACCTTCTTCTGTCTGGTGACATGGTTCACTTGCCCCACAAACATGCTCATGTCACATATGATTGTACAGGAAAATAGAAAACAAATTTCCTCACAGTATAAAAATTTTGAACAAGATTTTACAGCTTATACTTTTGAACTAAAGGTAAGCTATTTCTGAGAGAGCCATAGATTTGAAACTTTTTGCCAGGGCCCTTCATAAAATATGATTTTCTTTCATATATTTAGTACTATTGAATATCTATGCATTTTCCATAAAAATATTTCCATAGGGTATGCATAACTTTTTTCTCCAATTATTTCCCTGTATCATGGTTGTATCAATTGCAGAGTTTTTTGTTTTTTTTTTTTTTTTTTTTTTTTTTTTTTTTTTTTTTTTGTATATTTTCTTATGTTGTTTTCCTAAGCTTGAATGCTGTATGTACCAGCAAATGACTTTCAACTTATCACTCAACTCCTCTAGCATACTCAGTTAATGGGACATTAGGGTCAAACTCAAAGCTTCAGATATGCTAGTCTATTATTCTGCCATCTGAGCTATATCTTCAGCCCAACCTGTATACTTTCAGATTACTTTTTATTTTAAAATTAAAATACATATACATCCAACCTTCCTGAATTTTCTGAGCCTGCATTCAATTTGAAAGATGAAATTATCAGTGATTGCCACTCTTTTATACAATTATGGAAGATATTATAATTCTTTGTAATTTATGAAAATAAAATCCTATTTCTTATAGTCTCTCTATACCCACAATTATTTGAGTTTCTTTCTTAAATATGATTACAGGTTCCAGGGAAGTTTTATTCCATCCAATCTCTTTCTTTAGTTCAGAAATTAAGAATTCTAAAAGTATCAATATTTTAAAACATTTCCCTATGTACTCAGTCCTATAATAAGTATATATCTGCCATCATTCTCTGTATGATGAACTCATGGATTCACATGCACGCATGAACTCTCCATCTATAATGAGTCAGAAACAAAACCTAAATGCTTTATTTTAACACAGATATTTCTTAGCATTCTCATGGACTGTGAGAGATTGTGTGGGTTTGAATAGAAGGGCCTCTATAAGCTCATAGATTTGAATGTTTGGTCAATAAAGAGGAGCACTCTTAGGAGGTATGGATTTGTTAGAATAGGTGTGCATTGTAAGAGGTGGTGTGACACTGTGGGTGAGCTTTGAGATTTCAAAAGCCCAAGGAAGGTCCAGGGACGTCTTCTTTCTGCCTTCAGATTCAAATGTAGACCTTCCAGCTCCTTTCCAGCCCTACTTCTTTATGTCTGCATGGATGCTGCCATGCTTCTTGCTATGCTAACAATGGACTAACACTCTGAAACTTTCCAAGAAGTACTTTCCTTTGTAAGAGTTGCCTAGTCATGATGACAATAGAACAATTATTAAGGCAGGCTGGTAGGTCTACCAGTCAATCATTATATTGTTTAATCATCAGTTTTCTCTGAGAGAGGCTCAACTGCTCTAACAATAGACATTCAAGGCTCCTCCCAATTTTAATGAGTCTCTGCCACTGAGGTTGTAGATGCCAGTAGAGGTTGGCCAGCAGCATGTGACTTACTACATGTTCTTGCAGGAGAAACTTCATAGGAAAGAAGCTAGAACTGACTACCAGTTCAAAATGCTAAAGCAAGAGAGCAAGCACTACACCAGCAACTGAACAGTATCTGGGAATTCATCAGTCCACATAAAATTTGCATGAGACCTCTCTTATTTGAGGAAAAGCAAAACAATTTCCAATTATTCATTTCCCCCTAACTTGTAGGGAACTTTTTTGTTTGTTTCTGTTTTGAATATGTGTGGTAGTAAAGGAAACGAAGCAATTTTTACATCCAAATGAGATGCAAAATCCAGCCAAATATCTGTAACATCTACACGAATGCTTATTAAAATTTATACTTACCATAGAAACTATACACATGACAACTTAAAAATAAATTGAATTCAAATGTGGACTGTTTCTTTCAAGTAAGATTGAATGCAATTTTATAAAGTTTCTCCCTCCCTGACCCTGTATCAAAGAGCAGCCCAAATCATTTGTGAACTATCCCAGAAGTGTAAATGGAGCCAGATTCTCAGTGCTTCTCTCAGAACAGAGACCAAAATTTATAATTAAATTATGGATTATGATAACTTTATTACCCGTCAACTTGGCATTAAGCAGTGCGAATCACAGCATGGGGTCTCTGTCAGCTTGCACTCCAGGGATGAGTATTCAGATGAGACCATTAGAGCTGAAAATGAAAGCTGGCTTCCAGATCTCTGCCAAGGAGATATTGTCCTTCTGCTTTGTTTAAATGAGACAAGAAGACCCAGCACAGGAAAATATGTTCTCACAGGGCATATATATGTATATATTATGTGTATGTGTGTGTGTTTAAAAAATCATTTTCTAACTTTCTTAAAGAATACTAAGAAAATATAAAGTGGCTTAATAGCTAAATGCGAAATGTCTTAGATTACTACACTTAGCTAAGGTAAAGCTTTTCCCCAAAGAAGAGGCCAATACACAAGATATTTGGGGATATATCTCCCCTGGTCTTGTCACTAAAACATGTTTAAAATACCAAAAAGAATATAATCTCAACAAACATTTATCTCATAACCAAATACTTGTTTATATTCTTTTATTAAGCACGTACCTATATCAGTTTATATTAAAGTTTAGAATAGATTTTTAAGTGTCCTCTAACCTCAACCCCAATGTGTTAAATACATAGCATCTTCACTGTTATTGACAGGAGGTAGTAGAGCCTTCGAGTTAAGGCATGGTGGGAGTTCTTTAACGTATTATAGGAAAGACCTCAGCCCTTGCAGAATATAATGGGACCCTGGCAACAAAATATCTCATTGATTTTTACTTCCTACTTAATAGCTGAGAAGTATCAGTTTGTAGACACTCAGCCTGATGCACTGCTTTGCTCAAGCTCAAATGCAGAAAGCCTAACCAACTATTACTGAACTCTCCCAAACTGAGATGCAAAAACAAATCTTTTATTTATTTACAGGAAGATTCTTAATAAAGATTTTTCTTTGATGAAAATCTGACCAACATCAATTTGCTTGCAAGTTTTATATACAATTATATAGTTGTATAATTGCCTATATACTTATTTTTAAGTTGATAGTTATGGTTGTATATAAAGGTAGCTATATGGCTTCTAACTTACTTAGTTCCTTCTATTGAATTTAGTGATTGCTGCAATTTGAATGATAAAAAGTAGAAGACAGGATATTTAGACTAGAAACACACACTATTAAATAGATGTTGAAGTATCCTTACAATTACCTATATGGCATTGACTTTGCAATGTTTCTTTGCTAATTTTTAAATTTTTGACCAATCTGGAACACTCAGGTGTAGAACAATAATGATGCAGAGAGGATTATAAAATTATATCCTATTTTTGATGTTGATCTTTTGTATGTTTATTGCCAAGTAATGACATGTATATTTTGTTTACACATCTGCAAAAGTGAAAAAGGTACTTTTTTTAAAGATAAGATCTAATCAAAGCATTTGTGTGACTTTTCGCAGGAAGAGCAACAAAAGCTTTCATTAATTACAGGTGAGAGCAAGAGATGATAATCGGGATAGGGCACAACATAGTAACATATGTGCGTGCATGGCAAAAAGGCACAGGGAAATGATTAGCGTGAAGAAACGATGGGCACTAATGAATGTAATAAAACATTTTATCAGTAGATGCCTGAAATAATGGTCCAGCTGTCACTCACCTGAAACACTGGACAGAGTGTAAGCAATAGTCCCATTTCTCCATCCCTTGACCTATTTCATTCATCTGTTCAGGTTTCAGATCCTGCGTACCTCTCCAAGATAATTAAGGCATCGTAATATCATCAGTGTGACTGACCCCACAAAAGGAAGTTGTAGAAGGTCAAGTGAGAATTAGAACTTTCTAAGATTTATTATAACGAAGAGCCATCTGCATGCAAATTGCCCACTCTCCAGCACTTCTGCTGATATGCTTTGCCACACAGCAAGAAACCTAAGAGCTCTAATAGCCAATTGATATTAATAATTAATTCAAACATTGCTCTATGCCTGCCCTTTATCCTGTGATTGGCAGGTGAGCCTGCAGTTTATTGAAATGTACCACTGACAATTAGGAAATGTCACTCCGGTGCACATTCCACTGCCCACAAACCCCGTTAATAAAACTCTTTTAATACCTCTAGTACCTGACGTCTATGTAAATTATGCAAAACCTCATGTCTTATTTTTAAAGAAGAGAGGAGCCATAATGTATCTAGAGCTATTCAACTCCTTTTAACTGCAAACACCTAAGCCATTAATGTGAGTTCGAAAGTGGATGTAGGAAAGGAAAGCCTATGTCCATTTCTAGAGGAAAATCATTAAGATTTAAAGAGCTCGGAACAGGAGAGATGCACCGTGCATCCTCTTTATTCTTAGGAACACAAGTTTTAAAATTACTTCAAGTAAAGTGGTTTTGCTCTCATCAGACTTTCTCGAGACCTGATGAGACTTGTATTCAAAAAGAAGAAAATCTCCAACAAGTAAAATGGTCATAATAAAAATAAATAAAATATAGTTATTTCTCTATGTATAAGAATATAACAATATATTTTTAAAACTAAGTTATATATGTTTTCAGGTATTTATTGTGTGTGTGTGTATGTGTGTGTGTATGTTTGTGTGTGTGTGTGTGTGTGTGTGTGTGTGTGTGTGTGTGTATGTTTGCTTATATATCTGCTACTGTATGCCTGTGGCAGTCAGAGAATAGATAACAGGAGTCAGTTCTCTCCTTTCCCTAGTGAGTTCCTAGGATTAAACTAAGTCATGTCATAAAGCACCTATAAATAGCTGAGGTGTTTTTTCTCCCATGTTTAATATTTACATTAAGAAAAATGAACTGCTTTATACAGGTAAGGCAATGTGCTATTGCATTCATTCAAACAGAGAACATATCAAATTTTTATCTATTTGTTACTGATGAGAATACTCATTTTAGATTAAAGAATTTACACATGTTATAAAATAACCACCCATTCCATAGTTGTCAAAGGACGCTCTTCCTTATTATTGCTTATCTGTATTCATTCACACTGTGGCGGTTATCATGATCCTTCACATAATACTATGTTAAAAAAGAAATGTTAAAGAAACATCAAATATGAAAGATACGTCATCTGACAAAAATAGAATGAGGCCATGCATATTTTATGATTTTACATGATTTAAATTGCAACTGTACTCAAATATACTTTGTCTGTTCTCTAATCTTACACAGCTGTGGCTAGTGTTTTAGATTAAATAACAGAAGTTAGATAATCATTTGTATTGTTATACACTAAAACTATAAAAAGAACAAACCACTTATGGATGTCAAAGGATACAAATTTGTGCAAAAATGTATTCACTTTTTGGACTCAATCTGTCTGTAATTTACTTAACTCAGGGTGTTGCAGTTGTCCTTCGGGTGTCAAGCGTCCTAGGCCAGTTCATTTTGATGAAGGTGAGTTACTCTACATCATCTGGACAGAGCCCGTGCTATTCTTAGTTGCTATAACCAGCTGCATTACTGAGAGAAGGCTCTGTCCTTACACATTATAGATGGATAGCTTCAGATAAGAAAAAGCTATCTTGTTGAATGGTGGCCAGAATTTTGATGTTTCTGTCTCACAGGTGATAGGGTTATCATTCACATCTCCAGGTGATTTGAGAAGATGGCTGTCTGCCGCAATAGATAAAGACTCATCGGACTGTTACAGAGAAAAAGAAATTCAAGGGAGGCTTGGGAATTCGTTATTAGGAGGCAAGAATCATGGCTCTGAGGCAAAGAAGATAAAGGGAAAGAAAATGTGTGAAAAGCTGACTGGCTTTTCTTTAGGACAGCATATTCTGTTCTGTTGGCTTATTTAAAATAGCTTAGAAGATTAGTGCTGTATCAACCTACTTGGTGTTTTTCTTTAATCAAGCAACATGGTGATATTTTTGGAGTAAGCCAGAACAATTCAGATGGCAACATAAGCTGTAATTACATAATATTGATAATCTGCTTTACAGTGGACTGGAGGATATCACAAATGTGGGGGTTGGTTTTATGCTGAGATAATTCCTTCTTCTTTCAATTTATTTTTTTATTTGGCAGAATTATTTAAAGTAAAATAATGACCTCTGTGGATTTTTTAATTTTATGTGTTACATAGGTAATTATGTATTTTATTTCTTTACTAAGTGCATCCTAAAATGTTCAGAGTAGAGTTCAGTAAAAGAAAATGGAATGTTGAAGCTATGTTAAGACTTGTAATGACAACAAAATGCCCAGAAATGTAATTGAGTGAAAGTTTATAAAGTTTGAATCAGCATGATTAGGTATTTGTCTAGGGATACTTAATAACTAAATATATTTAATGTTTCCTTTACTCAGCTTATTCCTCTTTTACATAAAATAAACATATAAACCCCGAGGAAGCACAGGCATGACTCACGTAATGAGCACATTCTACTTAGACTGCCTGAAGTATCACCTCCTTTTAGACTTCTACTTATTTACTACTTTTAAAGAATTTGCAGTAGTTTCATTCTTTAAAATCCCTACTACAATGCGACAGGAAGACAGTTTTAGTGTTGATTTTGGAGAGAGATGTACTTTGACTGCAATGAATTGTTAATGCAAGAGATAATAAACAACTACAAAAAAATTGTTTTTTATTTAATTATTTAAAAATTTGTTTTATGTCTACTTAAATTCCACATCGTAATAAGCCACCTGTCCTTCCCCAGTGTTCCTGCTCTTCATTTAAGTGAACCTAAATATATGTAGTTATATGCACGGTCATGACATATGAAAGAATATATGAATGGGGCCAGATTGTTACAAAACTGAATTTTGATGGGAAATTTTGAACAGTGGCCATATGGAAATGGCCACCTCAATAATCTTATCTCTGTGAAGTTTTCTCTTAAAATTATATTTTGTCTTGAATTAATTTATGTGCTGGTGCTAATGCTTCCCACCCCATGTGTGGAGGGCAGAGAACAGTTCTCAGAACTCCGCCTTACATATTCCACCATGTGGAGGTAAGGGTTGCTCGTGTTTCTGCTGCTCCTCATAGTCCAGTCTAACTGTCCTCAGAGCTTCTGAAAATATTCCTGTCTCTGTCTTCCATCACCTCTTAGTAAGACTAGGATTATAGGTATACACCATGGTACCCAGATTTTTATGTTGATTTAAAAGATCTTTATCTGTCTGTCTGTCTATCTATCTATCCATTCACTCATTCATTCATTCATTCATTCATGGTAGCATAAGGCCTATAGAGGTAGCTCAGTAATTATTAACAATACACATTACTTAGTTATCATTTACTATATGACAGTCTGAAAGGTCTTTAGATAAGACCTCTAAGCCTATTACACTGATTCAAGCTAGTATTCCCCAGAACTCATTTGGGTGTAGCCAGGGATGTCCCAACCTGAAAGTCAGCCTGGTGTGCATATTGACTTCATGGACCAATAACACTGAAAATTATTAAAAAGGTAAGACCAAAATAATTCATTTAGTATTCAAAGTTTTTACATTTTTTGGAAAAACTTAATTAACTTTGAAAAGAAGATTAAAAAACTATTGCTCCCTCCAATATGACATATCTCAAGAATGTATATATTTGTTCCAAACTGGTGTTAATATTGGGGGATGCTAATTAAGCATCTGAGGACTGGTGAGAAGCAGCTAAGTCCTAAGTAGTGGCTGTTAAATGTTATGCCCTCACACTGCTCGTGTCCAGCTCTCTCCTTCCTTGTTGCCTGTGAGGTTCAGTGCCCTGTACCTAGCCACTTTCCTTTATAGAAAGAAGCCACTCCTGCCAACAAGCTTTCCGTACCACAAAGGACTACAGTCTCTGAAATCATTAACAGAAATAAAGCATACATCTCTTAACTTGTTTAGCCAAATCTTAGGCACAGTGATAAGAACACATAGTTCATATATTATATAAATTATATATAATATAATATATAATATATAATATAACATATAATATAATATATTATATATATTATATATAATATTATATATATGTATATATATAATTTATGATTTGTAACTGAAATCTTTGAGCAACTCATATAACTCTACTTAGGGGCATTATGTTTTTAAAATAAATCTGTAGTTTTGTAGGTGTGTGTTTTTTTTATAAGAATTGATACACATTCCTTAGAATAAATATGAATACTGTTCATTCTTTCTACTAAAGTGTAAAGCATAGATTTAGCCTCTGCTTCGTTTCTCATCACTGGAGTTACAGTTTTAGAAGCTGACATTATGTAAGATATATCCGAAGGGCAAGAGATCGTATTTATCACTGTTTTAAAAATATGGACTATACTTAAAATGACTGCATAATATTTATTGCCGGCTTTAGATCGATTTACATTTGTTCAATTGGATTACTTTCAAATTATCCTCACTTAAATTCTCCAATCAAATGAAAATTCATATGGGCATCTTGAATAACAGTTTTAAAAAGAAAATAAGCACAATAACATCATTGTTATTCAAATGTCATTCTTTGATCCTGTTTCCAAAAATGTCTATCATAAGCAATACTCTTATATTTGTTTGTGAGCCTAGCCTTCAAAGGCTGAACCACCATGTAATGCAGTGTTCGAACAAGACATCCCGAGAAGGTCTGCTGTTCTCTGAAAGGAAAAGTTGATCTGGGATAGAGGGTTCATGGGGAGGCAGAGGGACTGAGAAACATAGAGGGAGGGGAAAAAGAGAAAAATACCTTTGTTAGAATGTTAGTACTACATTGATATTCATTATCACTAAGACAAAATGATTTAACATTTTAAAGGAGAAGACAAAGAGGGAGAGGCAGAGAGGGAGAGGGAGAGAGAGAGAGAAAGAGAGAGAGAAATATCTTGTGGGCTCTTGCTTTGAGAATTTATTGCATGCTCAGTTGGATGCAGTAAGTCAAAATAGTGGTAAGAGCGACCTTGTGGCAGTGTGAGCTTGGTGAGGATTCCCTGAAAGCCAAGTGAGACAGGAAGGACTCAGGTAAGAAAACATCTTTCAAGAGCATGCCTACAGACTGCTACTTCCTCCAAGCCCCAGTTCTTAATGTCCACACCACTCCATCACTTCCTCTTGTATTGGCTCATCTAAAAGACCTGAAAGAAACAAAGCTTGGCTCATGATGTCAGAGGTAATTCACTTGTCCTGGGGTCTAAAGCATGGCAGTTGTTGCAGCAAGTTTGGTACTATCAAAATTGATATTGATGAAACATGATGAAGATGATTCCTTTCTCTGTGGCGTACCAGGACGCACAGAAGTGTATAGAGTCTTGGGTCCTCCCTAAGTGGCTTACTTCCAACAACCCTCACAATAACACATATTTGAAACTCAGGTTTCAAAGCATGAGTGAGCAGATTACATTTCTGATTTAATTCATGGAAAGGACAACTTTCAGTGATTTACGGTAATGTGAAGCATTTAACATATAACAATCATAACAATATTAAATAGTATTTAATTATTAAAATTATTCCTTGTTGAAATTCCTAAGGGGAAATCACAGAACCCCCTCAAAAAATGTGGTATTAGAGCTAGAGAAAGAGATCACTGTGAACCTAGTATTTTTTTTCCCACCATAGGATCTAAGATCAGTATTTGATACCTATATCTGCTAGTTCAAAAACCTCTCTATTTAAAATACCAGGGTTAACTAAGGTCTCAGGTCTCCACGGGCATTTATACTTATCATGTACACACACACACACACACACACACACACACACACACACACTAACATGATTAAATAACAATAAAGTGAATCTATTATAATATCGTACTATTTTTATACTTATATTATACATTATTGGATAAATTTCAATTTATTTTACAATCATAGCATTAATATATTTTCAATCTTTTACAGTACGGTCCTGTGAGCTATGTATTTTAAGATGATATATACCAATTAACAAACACAAATTTTTTTTACAAAAACTTAAACATAAGAATATTCAAGTGCTTGCTTTGGCAGCACATGTACTCATTTCAGCAGCACATATACTACAAAAAAAAATTGGAATGATATAGAGAAGATATAGCATGATATAGAGAAGATTAGCCTTAGCATGGCCCTCAGCAAGGATAACACACAAATTTGTGAAGCGTTCAAAAAAAAAAAAAGAAAAGAAAAGAAAAAGAAAATTCAAAGTATACAGAAACTTCATTTTGTTTCTTAGATGAAAACACCACATAGTTTTTAGATACATGGAGCTCAGTAACACAAACCCTGCATTAATAAAAATATATAACAAATGCAGCATAATTTAACTTATATACAAACATATATTCATATGTTTATGCATTTTAAGCTCTATAGTATGAGAAGCAACATTAGAGATTATATTAGCTTGAGATTTATGTCGGATATTTATAAAATGTATGCTACAATTTATTTGGAAATTTTGGAATAGCTACAGTGTAAAACAAACTGTACACTAAATCCTGTTTGCTGAGTAAATCTTTGTTTTTTTATATTTTAACCATAATATAAAAAGTACTAAATATGTGCTTAAAATTATTTAGCTGAAAGTATTGATTGTTAAAATTAAACTAACAATCTTATTTAGATATCTTGATTTTAAATTAAGTAATATCAATATTACTCAATGTATTTAGACATATTCCTGACTAACACTTTTCTGAAATATCAAGAAAACATTGCTTTATTATTTTGAATTTTTCTGTAGCTTTTTCTATCAATATATATTTTATTTTCTGAATATATGAATCCGACTGTTGTTCACTTATTTTATCCTGTAGTTTGGTTCCTCACATAAGGAAAGGAATTAATGGAGTTCTGCCTAGATAAATGGGATTCATAATAATAGCACTATTCAGAACTGTTGAATGCTAATTATCCACTTCACAGATAATTAGTGATTGAAAAGAAAGAACACAAGAAAGAGCAGAAAATTTGATTTTATAAAAGATTAGACAGAATTATTAGGTTGGAACCAATAATTCAGGAAGCAGACCATTGAATTTTATTTTTAATCTATATAATAACCTTTTTGTTATTAGTAAAGAATTTTAAATATCATTAGAATTTTTTTCCCATATTGAACATAGCAAAAGGGATAGAGATATCTCTAAAATAGTTTTTACTAATTTTACTTTCAACTACCTTTTATCACAAATGTGCTAATGCATTTGCAATTTGAAATACAACAATCTTAATGTATTAGCATCAAATACTTAACTTTATGCAATTTGTTTATGATTTTTTAACATATTGCCATTAAATGCTACATCCTTTGCTAAAAAATCCGAGCTTCATAGATATTTTATTAGGAATGAGAAGGACATTTTAAGCATGTTTTGACAAAATCATGCACTTTTTGAGCATATTTGGAAAGTCTGGTAAGAAATATACGTGTGCGTGTGCGTGTGTGTGCGCATGCGTGTGTGCGTGTGCGTGTGTGTGTGTGTGTGTGTGTGTGTGTGCGCGCGCGCGCGCGTGTGTGCGTGTATGTGCGCGTGCGCGTGTGTGTGTGCGTGTGTGTGTGTGTGTGTGTGTGTGTGTGTGTGTGTGTGTGCGCGCGTGCGCGTGTGCGTGTTTGTGTGTGTATGGTTCTGTAGGAGGATACATAGCCTATGTTGTGTCTAAAGCATTGGAGAAGCTCGTGAAAGCTGTTGGAAATTAGTAAACCTTACGCAAAGATTCCCTTTGAATAAAATCTACAGCCATAAAGCCTCACCAGCACCACCAGACCATTCGCAGTGAGAACAACGCTAACATGAATGAAGATATCAAAGTGGATGACAAAAGTCCATGAGACTTGAACCCAACACAGAGAACGATGGGCGATTGAGTAAAGCCGGGCGTGGGAGAGGTTATCTTCTAGAGGGAAGAGCAATGAATGTTTGTCCAGTGCTGAATGGTCAGCACCAAAGACATACATACAAGTAACAATGCACAGACTGAATAGGTCCTATTCAGAAATACATATGTTTATGTTTTTACACGTAATAAAAATTAGTTAAAGGGGAGTCAATGACTTTGAGGGAGAGTGGGAGGCATTTACGGAAAGGTTTGCAGGACAAGAAAAGAAAGGGTGAAATGTGATTATATTATTATCTCAAAAATAAAATAAAAAATATGACTTTTACAGCATATCAAAGGAGGAAATTTCCAAAATTGGGCGCTTTTGCTGTGTATTAAGCTTTGAATCTGAAGCACCGACTTTGGGATCCTGATTTGAGTGACCCCCTCCCATACTTGTGGCGTTATTTTGAGACCGAGCAGAGTTTTCGTAGGTGGAACAGCTGGCAAGGTTGTCAGTGTGGGTGCCCTGGAAAGTGAACCTGAGGTTCTACTCTACCTGTTCCTAGCTCTGTGCCACAGAAACAGCTGCTGCGGCAAGCCTCCACCACTACAGACAGAGCAGCTAGAATAACCTTTTCCTCCCTAAACCTGTTTTCCTCTAGGGTTCCATGACAGAGACATCACAGGAACTTAGAGATTGTCTTGTGTCCTGCACATTATACGAAGCTCCAAGCAAATCCACCAATCTAGAATGCTTTATGTTTGTTCTAAATGTCCTGTAACATAGGACAGAGACTGTCATGGTATTAAATCAAAGTTCTCATAGTAAAAAATTCATGCATAAAAATTTTAACATTAATATCAAGCCGTCTGAACATTGATGCTAAACTATAGGCATCATGTAAATCATCTATATTTAAGTAGTAATTTGGAGATTCTTATATATTATTTTTGATATAAATCAGATAATTTCTGAGCATTTTAATGTTTAAGGGTTTGACAATAAGTATTCTTACAGTTACCAATATAGTAGAGTTACTGTGACATAATTTTCAGATTTACTGTCTACATATAATAACAGATTGCTAATATCCTTAAAGTGCTGAAATAAAATCTTTAATATGTTAAATATGAGTATTTCTTCATATAAGATACCAACATAGGTATTTCTGTCATTAAGAAAATACTCGTTTCTTGCAAGTTTTGGAAGAAGTGAAATCATACTCCATATAAAAGCCAGATGTAAGGAGCAATATTAAAATACCCCCAAAGTAGCAGTAACATGTCCTATCCCTATGCAAATGCCTTATCCAGCATAAACACCAATGAGAATTTGGTTTCCCTTTTGAAAGCCATGTGAGTTTGTGAAGTGACACTGAACAAAACTGATGGCTCTCTAATCAATAGGCTACAAGAATAAACTATCAGGTATGAGCATTATAAACCTTACCTCAACCTGGAGGTAGAGTGAGAGAAATGGATGGCTAGCTCCTAATTCATGCAGTGACAGTGATGAATGAAGTGGGTGCTTCCTACCCCTGTAGCTGTGGGTTAGCTTTTGGGTACATTTTGCTGTAAGAAACCCTGGCAAAACTTTCCTATTGGTAAGAAAAAAAAATGATTTCTCTACAGTGTTGTCTGCATGTTGTCCCTGAAGGACATTGCCCACTTTGTACATTTTTGTCATAGGGAACCCCTTATTTAAATCAGCTTCAAAAGAATCCAAATCTCCTTGAGACCTGTGCTGGATATTCTGGAAACACAGTTTAGTCTTTTGAGGTTTAATTCTGAGCATTGTACTGGCAGGTACAACGGTATCCAGTCCGGTAGTGGTCATATCTGCATGTAATCGTTAGAAGGGAAGCAATTACAATGCAGAACTGAATTTAAAGTGGAACAAGAAACTACAGATAATTACTTAATGCCTTATTAATTTTCTTTCACAACTTTTATTCCAATTTGATAAAAAAGAGTTTCTTTAAAAAGTACATAATGAAAATACTTCTGAGCAGTTTTGTTCTTTGTATAGCTCGTCCTCTTTTCCTCTACTTATGGTACATTTTGAGCCCAGTTCTCCTAAATATAAGTCAATGTGTCCCCAGCATCTTTCGTCTCCACAGCACCTTGCTTGTTTTGAGGTCCTGCATTGATGAGGGGGAATTTCAGAGCAGCAGAATAACATTTAAGTTTTGTGAAATCTGTTCATTTTTCTCTAAATTGAGAAACATTCCTATCATGAAAACATTATGAATATTAAAACTGTAAACTAAAATTGAACTATTTCTCAAACAGAAACTGTTATTAGGCTAATAATTCCTAACCCTTTTTCTCACCAATTTCTCTTCCATGAATGTAATCCATGTTGAGTGTTCATTACAATACAGATAGTTGTAAGAGGAATGGTGTACATTTCAATTTTAAACATTTTGTGTGAAGGTGTTAGGTGTGATCTGCTAACCAAGGTACCTACTAAATGCCATATGCATGTCCACACTTGCACAGTGAATACTCATATTAAAGAACTCACACACACAGAAAACAAAAATCAAAGACAAACAGGATAGGAGCGAGATGATCCCTTCACCAGCTAGTCAGCCAGCAGCAACTGCTTCTCAGGGTTGATAGCCTGTAGGAAAAGCATTACTCATGATTGTAAGCACCTGTGGTCGACAGAAAACATTTGGGATCAGCACAAAACCTTCAAAACCTTCTCTACAGTGTCTTTGGAGAGGAAGACACCAAACAATTCACGTATGATTTCTGGTGGTCCATACCAGTGAAGGAAGTGTAGGAAGCTCCTGACTCCTGAGAACCAGCGTGTCCTAGTCTGCTGAGCCATCACTGGACACAGGCAATACTAAACGATGGAAGTGGAATCACTTGGGTACCTTGTTCAATAAGTACAGAGAAAGCTTTCAGCATTGATGTGTGTATAAATCATAAAATATGTGTTTACTTTTAAAAATTATGAAAGTACAATTTCATACCAGTATTATCAAATACATGTATATAAAATATTCAGATGAAGAAAAAACCTGAATTGTTTATTTTATGCACATATTTCAATTTTTACTCTCTTCTGTTGTGGTGAATTTGTTAAACAGCTTTGGCTCCTGGCTGGTTGCAGGTATGTGGCACCTGCTCGAGACCTCTCTGGATTGGTAAATCACACACACACACACACACACACACACACACACACACACACACACACACACCATACCAGTAAATTTTGATATGCTTTAACTAGCTCAATGAATAAGCATTTCCAATCCTCCCCATGGCTGGCATACATTCTCCCTTCCAACTTTCCTGAGTCACCATGCTAAATGAACATTTCATCTCTGCTACTGGAGACTCTGTCAGGGGGGTGGTGGGTATGGCCACTTTCCCCAGTGTATTCTTACAGGGCTGTTTGCTTTCTTTCCTGGAGTTCCTATGTCTAATCCCTTTGACTCCCTGTCATGGCCATTCTCATCTCTCCCTCCTTTCTTCCCTTCCTCCCTTCTTCCCTCCCTCCCTATCTACCTTCTTCTCTTCCTCCCCCTTCTCCTTATCATCTTCCTCCCCTTCTCTCTTCCTCTTTCTCTTCCTCTCTATCTTCCTCTATCTCGCTACCTCTCTTCCTCTCTCTTCTTCAATCTCTATCTATCTATCTATCTATCTATCTATCTATCTATCTATCTACCTACCTACCTACCTACCTACCTACCTACCTATCTATCTATCTATCTATCTATCTATCTATCTATCTATCTATCTATCTATCTATCTCTATCTATCTCTCCCCTCCACTAAATCTAAAAGTCCTACCCCACCTCCATGCCCAGCCATTGGCTGTATGGCAATTCTTTATTATCAATTATCAATTGGGGTAGGGAGCCTCAAGTTTGAAAGCACAGGTTTAGGGGACTGGAAATAATACAGATCATTAGACCCATTTGCCAACACTCTTCCCCAAACTTGACCTCAAAGGATATTGTCACTTGCCTTACTAATTTGTAATTACTCATTAACTTGATTCCATTTCTAAAATGTATTCTGAATGTCATCTGTAATCCCATATTACTTGTTTCAGTCCTGTAGTACACACCTTAACAGAGGCTTATTTCTCACTTTCTGTTCATTTTGTGCCTCCCGTATTGGGATGAACTGTCTTCAGCCATGCAACTGTTCCTCTGGCCTCGCCTTCCCTCACTGTTGTCCTGTCCTCCCTGCCCTTGTGGACTCTATCTCTCTGTATGTATAAACCAAAATAAACTTCTCCCATGAGTAGGTTTTTTATATTTATTTATTTATTTATTTATTTATTTTTGGTAAGGGTACTTTATCACAGAAAGAGCAAATGAACTAGAAAAACTGTAAACCACAAATATCACATATCAAAGAAAATGATTGGTCCAGCCCTTCCCTATTATTGTGAAAATTGTAGAAATAAGTAACACTCAGTGTAATTTTTTATTGCTAATTTAAATTATAAATTGCATGCATGCAGTCACATTTACAGATACAAAAGACATCGGGACAAATTAAAGTACCCATATACCATCTACCCTGTGAAGAAAATGAGAAGTTTGTCAGAATAAGTGATAGTCTTCCTCAACAAAATAACATCTGAAGCATTATGTCTGCATTTTTAGAACTCTGAGCAAAGACGGGTACTGTGTCAATGCTCTTATTTTCAGTAAAATAAAAGCAGAATTGTAGAATTTATTTTTATTTCTTAACAAGTAGATTCAAGTAAATAATGGGAGATATGGTTATTTCAGTGTGCTGAGCAGTGACTAATATGTTCTTTACATATCTTCCAATTATCTTTGAAAAGTCACTGTCCCTTCTCCAACCCTACATGAAACATGTTTAAAATTAACTACAAATATAAACTAAATCACCTGTGTGATGTTCATTGCTTGCATATATTGATTTGTGTATTAGCAGGAAAACAGAAAAAGCTCTGCTCAGTTGACTAATTCTATAAATAAAAATATTACTTCTCATTTTTTACTGTGATCTGTTTTTCTGTGCACTGATCATAAAATACTAGCTAGAACTGAATTGTGAAATGTGATCATTCTTGTTAGCTTTTTGTATGAGAACATATTTTTTCATTGTTAAAAGAAGTTTGAGATAAAATGCTGTTTACATTATTCAGTGTGGAGCCTACTTTTAAGCCTCTGGCTCTTAAATATTTTTTGTGACTTTTCTTGCCTTGTGACAGTAGTAGCAGATATTTCATTCATCATGCAGTGTAACTGGCATTCTGCCACAATTATCAAAAACAGCAGCAATTGCTAGCTCTAGGAAACTGCAGGATGAAGTAAAAGCTTTCTTGAACCCCATGTAATTAACAGACATGTTTACAGGAGGAAAAAGTGGTACACGAAACTTTACTTTTTAAGCACCGGTGGTTATAATTTTAAGTCACTCTAAATTTTAATATTTTATCAGTGGTCTAAGGAGTCTATTGCAAATGTATCCTGGTACTCTGTAAAATTGTCAGCAGTGTTCATTAACCACTATAACAAACTCTAAAAACACACAGTGATATAATAGAAAATGGCTTATTCAAAAAGTGCATGGGCATAAAAATGAGTGAAATATTAATAGGTTAATTTAAAGACTGAAGTCATTTGTGGAAGATTTTCTTGGTAACAAGATTGATGTTTTTAAATGTAAGTTTACATTAATACCTAAGAAATGATCCTCGTAAGTGTTCAATCAGGAGGAGAATTCAAGACAAGTTGCTTGCTTAGATCTCCACTTCATGAACAATTCCTTTGTTTTCTGAAGAGACAATTTTCCTGGTAGTTCTGATTGTTCTTTGAGATGGATCAAGTATAATTAGAGTTAGTAAAGAAAAAGTGTTCAAAATTTAAGGGATGCAAACTGCTAAGTACAAAAAAAAGTTTTAGTTTTTAATATCTTCAATTTTGTACAAATTAAAAATTTACAGAAGCTCGAAAGTATTTATGGAAATTTCAAAGTATTTGAAACTTTGTGCTTTAATTAAATATGAGTTATCTCTTTTAAAAAGCTTCTATCTTTGAATATTTGAAAATATTTTACAGAACCTACAATAATAACAAAGATTTTATAAAATCGTGCACATAATATCATGACAAGTTTTTTCATTTGCTTAAAATATGTCCACATAGTAGACATTCCTAATTTATTTGACCAGTTGATCAATAGGTATAAATAGGTATGTTATTATATCAGAGAATCACTACATATATAAACATAAACTGTATTCAGCTATGAAGTTCTACATTTGTTAAATATTTCTGTGTATCATCTAAAATTCATAGTCACATTCCACTTCATTTGTTAGTTAGAAGTTATTTTAGAATCAGAATATTATAAGGAACAAAGTTAGAGTCATAGAGAAAGTTAAACAAAAAATTATGAATCTACTACAAAGATTATATGAACACTGTCCATTATTCTTGCTGGAAAAACATCATTGTGAAGAGAACATAACTTTTTCATAAATTACACTTTCAATTGACAGTTTATCTCAAATCATCTACTGAACTTTCTTATCTCTTACAAATGTTATTTCACATTACAAATGAATATTTCACATTACTTTTCTTGTTTACATACTTTGTTTGATGACTTTTAAGTTACTCATAAGCTGATTAAGTCCAGTAAAGAGTGATGGCTTGGAACCTTGATCCCAGCACTCAGAGATGGAGGCTCACAAATCTCTGTAAGTTGGAAGCCAGGCAAGTCTATATAGTGAGTGCTAGGGTACCCAGAACTACATAGTGAGACCTTGTCAACAATAAAAATATTGCCAAAGTCCATTCTACACTGAAACTTCCTCATGTAATAATTTCACTAAAAACAAATCCAAAATTGCATTCCCCTTCTTCTTTTGTCATAGCTTCTCTTTGTCTGTACTTGGTGTGGTCTGTCTGTGTTGCCTGTTTGTTTTGTGTGTTTGATTCTGACTTTCTTTCCATTGTGTCAATTCCTAACAAAGGATTTTGCTTTGTGTTTTTTGAATAGCAATGAAAATATAGTATCAGAAATGAAGAAAGAAGTGACTGTAATAATCAAATAGTTACTACAACACACACACACACACACACACACACACACACATACACACACATAGGCAGAGGGGCAAGTAACCATATTCACACTATTTGGGTCTAAGGACATGGGAAAAAGTACAAAACTTAAAATTAAAGTTATATATTTGACTTAAGATTGCATGGGGAATTAAAGGCAAATAAGCTTGGTGACAGCATTTTCTTAGAAGCACTTTAATCTTGAACAGGCTGTGTATATAGTATATATAAGTATGTAGCCTTAATTGATCTCATGTCATGTTATCAATTTGTATGCAAGGCTTGGTAAAATTCTGTCTCTTTGAAGGCAAGAGATGTTTTCTTAAAATATATCACCACAACCACTCTCCCTCCATCCATGTTCTGCTCTCTGTTCCTATGTAGAGAATTTACATTTAGATACGGAAAGGTTAATGTGTCATCACATGTAAGATGTGTGGGTATTTGGGGTGTATGTTCATCTGTTCTCATTGGTGTGGGGCTCAGAGGGATACCTTAGGTGTGATCTACCTTGTTATTTGACACAGGATCGCTAAATTGCCTGAAGCTCGAACACTCAGCTATATTAGGTGGCCAGTGAGTTCCGAGAGCCCACTGCCTGTCTGCTCATTCCTGTGATGACAAATGCTTCAAACATGTTCGGCTTTTCAAATTAAAATTGTCAATTTCATCTTTTATTTGTGAGATTTTAATATAATCACATCACTTCCTCCTTTTCTTTCCTCCCTCCAAACTCTCCTATATATATCCATCGTTTCTCTCTTTAAAATTCATGGCCACCTTTTTCATTGTGTTTCCATGTGTTGGCATACATTCCTAAATAGTAGCAGCTCAATGGTATAATGTTACCTGATGTTTTAGGGGTTGACCTTTTGGTAATTGAAAACCAATTGTGGTGCTCTCTCCTGGGGAAGAGTATTTCTCCTACTCTCAGTATTCCTCAATTGTCTGGAGTCCTTTGTGTAGTGGTGAGGACCAGGGATTTGCATATCTACCTTGGCAAGGTTATCATTGTTGCACTTATTACTCTCATGTTTAAGTAGTCAGTGGTGCAGAGACTTCAATAGGTGTAGCCCCTGACCTAATCAAGAGACACAGTCTCAGAGAACACTCGTTGATGTTCTGGCTTTTACAGTCAGCCTGCCCCATGCTCTATGATGTTCCTCAAAGCCTTCTATTGCTGGAATTTTCTAACAGATGCATCCACTGAGACTAAGCTCCCCAAATTTACATTTTGATTGGCTGATGGTTTTCTTTAATGCTCTCTATTTGTGGCAAAGAGATCATCCCTGGATGTAGGATGGGGCCAATACTTGCCTATGAGTCTGAGGACAAATATTTAGAGTATAGATAGGGATTATAATGGTAGTTGTAGCTTCTTTGTCCAGATTCACAATTCATTAGCCCTGAATAGTTGGGTTGGTTTCCAGTACCAGGCCTGATTTCTCTTTGGTTGAGTGGGTCTTGAGTCCAATAAAGTATCTGTTGGTTTTGGCCAAGGTAAATGTTCTACTCTGTATACTTACAGTGGTCTTGACATGCTATTTGTTGTGGTTCTCAGACATCACGGGAGGGTAGGACTGGGGATTGCTTCACTCCTTTGGAAGCTGTAACGATGCCTTTGGGTACCATGAAAGCTAGTTCTTGGAGAGAAGTCATTCAAGTCAGTTCGAGCTCAAGGGTTGCTGAAGTGTAGCTAAACTGGATTGTGTGATGCTCCAGTGCATCCCCTGGGGTTTGAAATATTACATTTTCAGTATTTAATACAAAATCATCAGCATGACAATTTGGCAATAAGAAGTTTAAGTATGAATTCCAGAAAATATAAAAATTGAAAAGTAGAACCTTCTTTTAATATTCATGTGAATATGCATTCTTAGAAATTTCAGAGTAAGCAAATGCCATTTGAGTAAATATTTTAAGTGTTCTTTTTATGATTAAAATAGTGTTATACTTTTTACACAATTAAAAAAGTTAGAAAGAAAAAGAACAGACAGAAAGCAGATATGCATTTCCATATTTATGAAGTAACTATGGCTAAGTTGAAAACTACATATTTGCAAAACATTTCACTTCAGTTTTATAGAGAATGTGTCTCAGAAATAGCACTGACACTATTTGGAAAAATTTCTGTTGCTTGGCTGAAATAACTTGCACATTTTCTGTGTGGATACTGCTGTAGGGAATATGGTAATCAAGTCTATGAGTTCTATCATAGGCTCTTAAAAGTTATATTGTATTGAAGGTAAGCTACATCCTGAATATCATAAATATGTTAGGAACAATACAATGGTCTTGATTTACATTTGCATGTAATATCACAGATGCATTTAAATGTGTTTCCTCTGGATTTAGTGTTGGTTTGGGAATGACTGGGAAGTTGCGGATGCATATATACTGAACTACAAATCCTCATTGGAATTTTCATTGACCATAAACTGTTCTAGAAAGAGAACTTTAGGGGGACCTTAGGGGTAGCCAGTGATTTCAGTTTTCCTTAGACTAGACTAGAATAACTTGACAGAAATATAAGTATAAAATCATAGGCATAGTCAACTTTCTCTTTCTTTTTAGGTTACTCAATGTTAGAAAATAATATTGAATATAACAATTTGATTACTTAAGTATAATGTTTACTTTGTCTGCTTATACATTTATATTCATGATTTCATGCTCCAAACTATCAGCATTCTTTTAATAATAATTGATATTTATTTATTGGTAGGTAAAAAAAAAATCACTGTTAATATCAGCGCTTCATTTAAAGCAACTCATTACACTTGGAGACCATGGACTTGACTCTTTAATATCCATAATGACATCTAAAATCAAACAAAAACTTTCACACTTTTGCATGTGCACAGACACAGGCACACACACACACCCACACAGACACACACAGACACACATGGTGCGTACATGCATGTACACATGGAAGCCTGATGATCATGTCAAACAATGGAGTACGTTTTGTGTTGGTCAATTGCTTCTGGTCTTGGTGCCTCTCTTGGAGTGTGTTTGAGATACTCACTGAATCTCCACTGGAGAAAGCTGTCTTTATATTAATGTAAATAACCCATTATTTATGATAAAGAGGGTAGAAAGAATGTATAAGCCAGAGAAAATGGATAATTCCAAGAGCATATTGTCTTCGAGACAAAGCAAGAAAGAAGTATATGTGACCTCATAGAGAATGAGACAGCAGGCACAAGACCTCCATAAATTCAAAAGGAAAATCCCAGCACTCAGAAGAAAAAGACACAACGGCTCACTCCTGACCCAGAAACAAGTTTTGCAATTTATACACTATGGCAAAGGGAAAACCATGTTTCCCACTGTAATTTTTTTTTAAAGAGCTGCTTTGGTTGTACTTGATTTTAGCTAGACCCATGAGGCTTATAGAATAAGTAATTTTATTTTATTTGTATTGTCTTTTCCTTTTACCATGTTAAAGATATAGGCTCTACTATTATGCCTTTTCTCCCTGTATTTAATAATAATTCTCTCTTCACTCAAGCCATTTTGCATTTCGTTGACATGTCTAATGTCCATGGAATTTCCTGTATCTCTGAAGCCAGTCTTGGAGGAAATCATTTGAGGAATAGCATACAAACAGGAAAGTCAGGAAGGGAATGGAAGAAGTGCTAATTTTTATCAATTCCTAATATATAGTATAAAGGTTCAGAATATTCTAGACCCAATTTGACATCTTCAAAGGCTGTTGTAAAATTCCTGCTCTTATAGGTGTATTGTAAAGTAGAGTTATAGGTCACTGAAACTATTGATTCCTTTTGTTGTAGGTACAACAAATCGCCAATGATCCATAGGGAGTAGCTACTGAGTTGTTATTTTTAGCAATAATCTTTACATGAATGGTAACTAGTACTGAATCTTAGTTTTGAAACAACATATAACATGACTATAGCTCCCAGCCTCAGGTATAGCTTAGTACATAACCTAGATGCTGCGATGCAGGAATGTAAAATGGTTTGACTGTGCTTTAGATAGTTTTTATCAGAATAATGAAATAAATACTTTATAGTGCTGTTATATTTTAGAAAAAATGAAAGAATACATACTTTCTAGGACTTAAAACAATAAAAAAGAGTAATGCTCACTTAGAAACGCCACTTCCTTATTAGTACTGACTCTCCACTTGCTTCAAAATATTAAATAGAAAAGAATGAACTCCTGCTCTTCTTGCTTTATATTTACCTGCATTTCCTTTGTCTTTAGATAATGAGTCAGAGTCCTTTATGTTGCATTCACACCAGACCACCAATCATGTATTTTTGAAATACAGCTTATGTCATTCCCTTCCAAGGCTAAAGGCACATAGATAAGAGTAACTGAGGCATATTAAAATACCCTAGTAAAGAACCTCCAAATATATGTCCAAGTTTCCAGTCATGGTCCTGAAACTGCATTTTCCCTTGAATTGAAGAAGCATGGTAGTCTGAGGGAGACAAGTTCATGAAGAGAGCACATTCTTCCTCTACAAAGCAGAGGCATTTTTTTTCCTCAGGGGAATGGGAATGTTCCATCAGACAATAAGGACTTTCACTGTGTTCATTGTGTAGAACTAGAGTACTGATGAGCTAGACCCCTGTCATGGCTAAACCAACAATCTTTAATTATGTATATCTTGCTTTCCTTGTCAATTATTTCTCAATTTAAATGTAAAGCTCACGTCAGTACATCAAAAGTGGGTTTAAATGCCTGGTTCCCTTGTTCTCAGATTGGTCTCTTGTTCACATTGCTTTCTTATTGTTTTTCAAAATTACTTCCTTTTTATTTCTTTAGTGCAAGAAGCTCAACCAGACTTGGTGAAACCCCTGGAGATAAGTCTCATGCTCATAAATCTAGTTACAAAAATAGTACTTAAGTAACTAACACATTGAAACTATTCATATTCTTTATAGATGAGAAAAATATAAACAAGAAGATTCAGATTCTCTTGTAACCATTATTTTTATTTTTATATTTCTAATAATTCATATGAGTTAGCTGCTAATCTCACTAAAATTCACATTTGATATGATTTTAAAGTAAGCTCATTAAACATAATAAATTCAGAAGAAAAATATCAAGTTTAATTGATTTTTATTGTACCATACCTTGAGTGCATGATGTTGTTCTGACCTTCAACTCCAGGATTCTGACTGTTCCCTATTATCAGTTTGAGGAACTAGATTAAAACATGACCTTTAACAATTACCAAAAGAGATCATCTATGTTTTCTCTATTTGAAGAGTTATGGGTTCTTTTAACCTTTGGAAGAAAACTTTTATTCTTCCAGAATTATTTAAAAACCCAAATGACTTTTTGAGATCCTTTTAATTCTAAAGACAGGTGATATTTAAAGAAGCATGAGGCAAGTATTAAAATTGAAACACTTGTAATCAATGCACAAACTTTGCCTGTGGTACATTCAAAAGCCCAAGAATAGTCCCTGTTATTTCAGTAGCTTTCCATCCTCCTGAGATATTCCAAATCCTTGCAAATCTGACGATCTTCAGAGTCTTACTGGAGAAGCCTCTGGTGAAATGCCCCAATTTCATGTTACCAGAAAATATACACTTGCACCTTTCACAAAAGTTTACACTATGTATATATTCTGATAATTAAATTTATAATTCTAAAGGACTAATTAATTACAATTGCTTATTAAGTACTTTGATTTTACCACCTTAGTTATCCAATGCATACAATTCTCATTGTGAGAACAGAGTCATTTTTGCAACTGAGTAAATTTCATGGTGAGTATAATTAGTGAAAATTTTGATTAGGAAAAGGTGAACACATTTCATCAAATTAAGTAAATGTAAGATGAGACTCTTCTTACGGACTATAATTGATTGTGTTCCACAACTTGGTCCAAATAGATAAATGGCTGTTTTATTTGGAAATAATTTTTAAAAAGTCATTACTGTGTATCACCAAGACTACATAATCATCACTGAATAATTAACTCATTAAAGTGGCCATGGAAGATTTATAGTAATTCTTTGACCCATCTGAAAATATTTTAAGTTTTTTGAGAAATTACTGCATCAAAATTTGGTTATTTGGTCCATGGATATAACAGATATAGACAAGTTAAATATCCAAATAACTTAGCAAAATTAGAGTGAAATAATCTATAAAATCACATAAATGATGATCAAGGTATCTAGGTGCAAATGTCCTTAAAATCACACTATTTACATTAAATGTCACACTTTCCGATAAATTGGATAGATTCAATAATTTCAGAATGAAAATACCATATGCAACTGATTTCCTTATACCATTGTCTGAGTTGTGCAAGGTGATATATCTGATGAGAAAATAATAAAGTTTTTTTTTTTT
>NW_022196915.1:79977802-80002353 GCF_008632895.1 Mastomys coucha
GAGATCCGCCTGCCTCTGCCTCCCAAGTGCTGGGATTAAAGGCGTGCGCCACCACCGCCCGGCTTAAAGTTTTTAAATGTAGAAACAAATGATTGCATCTGAAGAGTAATTTAAAGTAGAAAGCATATAGTCTCAAGAGAATAGCATTACATTGTGATGAGAGATACCAATTTTGAGGAATTTAGTATATACTTGTGTTCACGGTACAGGAAGATAATCTGCACTATACAAAAGAAGAAAGGTCAAAACCCACCTACCCACAAACTCTGATCTACAGTGATGCTTATCAGCCTTCAAGGTACACTTGTGCAATAGTTGCATAAGCTTATAGAACTATAAAACAATATGTGATTAGATTTAACACTCTCTGAGATGGAACACATCCTGAAGCTTCTTAGATGTAGCCTGAGAGTAGATGGGTGAGATGCTTATTGCTACACTAAATACTCTTGTTTGGCTAAATGTATGTATTGATGAGTTGAATTCTGACGACAATCTGTTATACTCACAGATTGTTTACTCAGTATCATCAGAAAAGCTTCTTCCAGGAGAATTTGGGGGCAAATACAGAGACCAGCAGCCGCACAGTGTATACACAAAGTGAGAGACCATGGAACACTAAATGCTTCAGCTTCCTCAAACTTCAAACTCCTCTCCTCTGTGCTCATGAAACCCCAGGGAAGAGGGAGCAGAGATTGTAAGAGCCAGAGAGGGTGGAAGACACATAAGGACTTCCAAGCACAACAGAATCCATGAACACAAGAATTTACAGATGCTGTGGCATCAAGCACAGAGTTGGGCAGTCTGGTCTGGAAGACGAAGACACAGGCCTCTATCCCTAACCTAGAATCTTACAGTATTTGGGCATACACACTGCCTTCATTTACATGTGAATGTAAATGTCACTTTCAGTTCCTCAGATGAAGTGATGAGATGAGAACCATAATCCAGCTTTATTAAGACATGACTTGGCTTGAGAACAGAGCATTTCTCCTCTCTCATTCTCTTCCTCTCCCTCTCCCTCTCTCTCTCCCTCTGTCACTTTGTATATGTGTGTGTGTCTGTTTCTGTTACCATCTCTGTCTCTATCTCTCTCTTTCTATCTCTCTCTGTCTCTGGCCCTGTCTCGTTGTCTCTGTCTCTCTGTGTCTCTGTCTCTTTGTGTCTCTGTCTCGATGACTCTGTGTCTCTGTCTTTCTCCTTCTCTGTCTCTCTGTGTGTGTCTCTCTGTATCTGTCCTTGTCTCTCTCTCTGCCTCTGCTCTTCTTTGCGCCTCTCTCTCTCTCTCTCTCTCTCTCTCTCTCTCTCTCTCATGAAGACCAAGCTACACAAGCTGCACATGTACTACATCTGTGTAGGGGGCCTAGTTCCAGTCCATGCTGGTGGTTCAGTCTTGCTGAGCCCACATAGGCCTAGGTTAGTTTACTCTGTAGGTCTTCTTGAGGTGTCCTTGATGCCTGTGGCTCGCCCAATCATGACACTTCAAATGGACCCAATGCCATTTTTGCCATTGATTTCTCCATGGGAGAGCACATATGTTTGCATGTCTGGTTGTCGTTTTGTGCTTTTCTTCAGCTCATTTTCTCCTGTTTATTTTGTCCTTCTCTAGTTTGTTTGCTACGTTTTCCCTAATTTTATTTGTTTATTATTATTTTTAGATGACTTTGTATTCTGATGAGAAAAAGAAGGAAAGTGTGTGGATCTAGGTGAGTGGTGAAGTCAAGAGGACCGGGGAGAGGATAGAAGGGAAAACTATAATAAAATATATTGTGTGAAAAAAAATCTATTTAAAAATATTTTTAAAGGAAAATAATTGTGTCAGTGAAAACATCTGTGGAGCTTTCAGATTCCAGGGTCTGAAAAGCTGCCTGAGTCATCACAACTTTCAGCATCATCTGATGTTGCCTCAAAAAGGAAATTGCACTGACAAAATGCAGTGAGGAAAAACGTTTGATGCTCAGGTTCTTCCTGAGAGCAGCTCTGAATCTTTCTGCTGTGATCATTCAGCCATCTTTTGAATATTGGTTCAATAAAAAATGTCCATATTTTAGTTATACATTATGTATTACAGATGCCTGGGTGGTTATTGATTTCTAAGTTCAAGTTATATTCCCAAGGTATATGTTTTTTGAACTCTTGGAAGAATAGATAATGTTTGCTTTCTATTGTTTTACAGAACTAGAGATACAAAGTAATAAATATGATGTTTCATGCCAAAACAATAAATTTTATGACTAAATATTTGTAAATACTTTTGTTTAAAAGATGTAATCAGATACTACATGTAATTATAGAAATTCTTGCCAATAATTAAAGAAATGAGGGGTTACTAATCATTTTGATACGTGGAATGAAAATTCAAATACAGATGACATACTATAATACATTTGTTTGATGTCATAATTTAAAAATATTGATATTAGTTTCTTATATAGAGGGAATATTTAGAAATTTGCTTTTATACTTTTCAGTATGGTGACTGATATAAAGAAAACCAAAAACTTTTGTACATTAAAATTATTCTCTGCATTTAAGCTGAAAATGTTCATCGGTCCTTGGAGTTTTCTGGGGCAATCTTTTTGGATAATTCAAATATATACTCACATCTTCACTAAATAAGAATTATTTAATGCTTCATTTTATTTTATTTAATATTTTAATTAATTTATTTTCTAGCATTTTTACTATTTATAATAATTAGATTAACTAGTTATTTTGTTCTCCCATCATCAAAGGACTGATACGTTTAAAACTCTATGGCTTTAGGAAAAAATTCATTGAATTCAAAGTAGGTTTTAGATTTGTTTATTATAGGTGTGTGTGTGTGTGTATGTTTGTGTGCAGGTGTGCATGTGTGTGTGAGTGTGTATGTTGGCACATTATGGAAGACATCATTACACATGAGAGAGTCAGTTCTCTCCATCTATCATGCAGGTCCAGCGATTGCACTCATGTTGGCAAGATGGGCAAGTGGATGTATGCAATGGTGAATTACATCTGAACACTAAAATAATGAAAGAGGACATCATGACTATAAAATTTTCAAAGGATAAAATGAATTATTCCTTTTGGAAAGCCGATGTAAGTTATTTTCTCATTTTTTACTCCCTTAATTCAAAGTAAGTGACTGTATACCTTCTTTATTAAGGTAATGCATAGGGACATATCCACACAGTAATACTATCAAGGTTATTCATACAATTGCCTAAAACCTACATGACCCTTTTGCAAGCAGTCTTGTAAATAATTTGAGGACCGAAATGACATTTATCAATAAGAGAGAAAATGAAGAAGAAAAGCTTGTAGGAGAAAAGTTGTATTTTCTTTGCTGATATTTAACACTATCATTTTTCTTCATTATCCTTGACATTTCACAGATTTCACCAACTCTTCGCTCTGTTCACCTAAGCACACTTAAAAAAGAAGAGGGCAAGTTATGTTTCAGAACAAATTATTCATCATTGTTCTTCAATAAATCCAAATCCTTCCTTGATTGCACTCCCTATAAATAAACAGACAGCACCACCTGCCTCCTAAGCAGGTACACTTGTCACAGACTGCTGTAAACACACACTGAAGCCAGGACAGGTTTATTGGGTTACAAAAGGCAAATTCAGTCACATATAGAGCATCTATGAAGAGAAATGTATTGAGTGAAAATCGTCCTGTCTAAATTTTGACATGTTGAGTTTCATGTTTAAATAAAATTAAAGGCTTTTTAAAAACAACAATAAAATTAATATCACTCCCACCTCAACTTCCTGAGTCTATCTTTATTATGTTTCAACTTCCTAAGCCAAAGCAACTACATTTACTACTATGTCCTTGCATTTCCCCTCTTTACCTCCATTTATCCATGATAATTTCTGAATAATGTTCTTAAATTTCATTACAATGACCTCCAGTTCTTATTTGTGATTGTTTATAAAACAGGCAAAGTGTTTACTCTAAACAAGGACCTTAGCTCCTCGTTGTACTCAAGACTGATATTTTCAAATAATGTTCATATTTTACTTACAAGAAGTCTCATTGAATATTCATCTTCCTATCACACACTGAACAAAAATAATTTCCGAGCTCTTTTCTGCTCAGCCTCCCCTGAAGGGTTCATTAAGTTCCCAGTAGAATGTGTGGGATGCTTCCTCAGATGCTGAAGAGCAACTTTGGGAACCGAACACGTATGTCAAGCAGAGCTCCTTTGTGATTAGGAATGTAAAATGTTGGAAACATATCTTTGGAAAGACAATTTACATCTACCACGAGTTTATCTTTTTAGCTCATTGGTAGTGCCAAGACTGCAGATTTTACAGGTAAATCACAACAGGGTTAACTTTCCATAGGACAGTTATATCACAAAAAGTCTTTTAGTAGTTGGTCTGTTTTTATCTTTTTCCATTTAGATATGTTCTTATAGCCCAGGCTTCCCTAGAAATCATTCTATAGCCAGTATGGCCTCAAATTTACGTTCCTCTTCTATGTCTCTCAAGTTCTGAGATAAAGGTATATAATGTATTTTCTTTCATATGACTCTCAGAATGGAGATAACAAGTTGTCTCTGATAGTCTGATGGACAATTGGGAATGTGAGTTTCGTTGAACTGGTTACAGTTAGCAGAAGAGCAAGCTCAGTCATGGTGTTGATATTGTCTACAGTATTGCATATTATAAAGAAAGAGGAATTCTTTCTTATCCTCTCAACTGAAAAGGAAATAAAAACCAACAAAACCATATTTCAGACGTGAATGGTCACATAGTAACTACTACCTAAGTTTGTGTTAATATCCTATAGAAACTGCCCTGTGCTTGGCTGTCGGATATAGCTGAGGACATTACTTATTTTTTCTTCTATTTGTACTAATCTAGTATCCCTCTCTGTAATCTATCTAGAGAACTAAACATGAATGTGACCAAAACTATAATACACCTTGCATATCCCTATCAAGTGGTAATAAGCAATAAGGTAGAGACTGCCATCAGGTATTATAGAGACTGTGATTTTCTATGCTCCTAGCGAATAAGCCAGAGGTTGTGTGCCAATTGCCAATTATGTTTGTTCTTATTGTAAATTCATGAATTGGAAATACAGCTGGCTTCTGAGTATATTATGTATAAGCTCTAAGGACTATAATCCATAGAGATAGACGAATTTGGACAATGTCCCATTTATTATTTGTATTTTACTTCACCCTAACAAAAGGTGTCTTATCAGTCTCTATATTCTCAGATATTAGTGCACAGTGGGAGCTATCAACATACTTAAATGTCCCCCTTTCCTTAACTACATAGATAAACGAGTTGTATGTACAACCACATTGGCAGCATAGGATTACATTAATGGGTCTGGGTTTAAATATACTTTGAATATAAGGAACTGGGAGAGAAACATTGGTATCCATAGGCCCTGCTGAGGAGCCATTAATCTTTTAATTACAGTAGGTACAAAAATGAGTTAGAACCTTCTATGTTCCTCATTTTCTCTACTTTCTTTCCTTCTTTCTCTCTCTCCTTTCTCTTTCTTTCTTTCTCTCTTTCTTTTTCTTCCTTCCTTCCTTTCTTTCTCTCTCTTTCTTTCTTCATTTTTCTTCCTTCCTTCCTTCCTTCCTTCCTTTTTCTTTCTTTCTTTCCTACTTTCTTTCTTTTCTTCTTTCTTTCTTTTTTCTCTTACCTTCCTTCCTTCCTTCCTTCCTTCTTCTCTTTCTTTGTTTTAGGTTCTGATAGTCTATAACAGTAGGAGCAAGTTTAAACCTGTAAAATGAACATCCATAGTTAATCTTTGCCTATGCCACATTTTAGAAAAATTACACGTATCTCATGTGTCAGTAGTACTATTGCTTCTGAGTCCTGTCAGCCTAATTGGCCTCAGAAAACACAGCTTGCAATGGCCTCTTACATTGCCAGGCATAGCATCCATCACAAAACCCCATAAATCACTTTGATACTGGGGTTTCTCTCACTACTGTTTTTCCCAGAGTACATGATAGTGGGGTATCAGGATTTTACATTGCAGAAGAGTCATATAATAACAAAAAACAGTCGCTCTAGCAGTTTCTTGGGTTTCTTTTTTCAGTATTGTTTTGTTTTGTTTTGTTTGTTTGTTTTTGTTTTTTTTTTTTAATCACTTCTTTCACTTTGTGGAAAGACAATTTTGACAGACTATCACTTGATTAAGCCTGATTATTTTTTTCTGTTTTTTTACTCAGCAGGTTTACCTTGTGTAATGATGTGTTTCCAAGTTGTTAAACACTACTCCAGGTCAATGCTCCTGAATCAATAACTGCTTCTTAATCAAGATATTCAGAACTTAATGCCTCAAAAATTCCTCTGCTTTCTGGTTCTGCAGACTAAATTTGATTTCTGAATTCTAAATATTAACTTTTGTTTTTACTAAATAACAGCCAAGGATTGTGTATTTAAACTAGATATTCTATAAATAAAACCATACATGGACACATACTTTATTTATCCTCACTTTATTTACCTATTCAGAATTAAGTTATAATGCTTTTAGGTGTCCCCAATGTTTCTTCATATGTTTCCTTATTAACGACATAGCATTATAATATCCAGAATACTAAATGTTGTTTACAAGTTTTATAAATGTTCAATTTTTCTTTCTGACACTTGGATGAGACATTTATAGGTGTTTCTGAAAAATATAGTTTCTTCCCTCACTATTCTCTCTAATATGGTCCTAGTTTTGGCATAATAAATGAAAATGAGACACAGAAAATATTTACAAATAAAAAGAAGAAGGGACCATTTTCGTTTGTTCTTAATTACAAGAGATCTCTTAAGAATTTCCTTCAGGGTTTGGAGAGACTGCTTGGTGGTTAATAACAATGCTCTTGCAAAGGGCCTGACTAAGGTTTCTAGTCTCATGGCTCACCTCTTGCTCTGGATCCAACACCCTCTTCTACATGAGAATCTACACTCACATTCATGCACATATAGATATATAATTTAAATACAATCAGCCACTTTAAATGTGAAGAGTTGTGATACTGATATCATTTTAACATAAAATAGAAATGTGAGGTTTTATGTATAGCCAAAATGAAACTCAAATTCACTGTTTTTTTAAGTATTAAATGAAATGAGTAGACATGCCATATTGTATAGTAAGTTTCTAAATGCTATGAATCTGTTTACTAGCTATATTTATTTTAGAACAAGTATTTTATATAAATATTGCCTACATCTATCTATTTATCATAACATTCTACATCTGTATTTATACACAAATATACATTAAAACACATCAGAACATGGACACACACACAAAAAATATATTTTTAATCAGAAACTCATTTTAACATGTTATGTATTATGCTTTATATGTTACATATTATATTACACACCTATGTGGAATTTTATCAAATCATCCTTACAAATATCTTGAAAAATGATTAATGTGTATTTTTAAGTTATATTAAATTTTGAGCAAAACATACATAATTACTTCCAAAAGTACATGCCTTTTCAAAATATCTATCTTTGATTTTATGGCAAATAATGTCTTTCAGAAAATAAAGGCATTAAAATAACCTTATAAATACATTCAATGAATAACATGTGCTGTGCAAATGTTCATACAACACAAACAAACAAACAAACAAAATCCTCAAACCTCCCCCAAAAAATAAACAAACAAAGAGCAACCAACAAACTGAGTTTTTTAGGCTGATGGATCAGGTTCAAAAATTCAAGTCTGAAATCAAAAATAGATGGCAAATATGTTAAAGTGTGAAGGGCATTTTGCTACATCACCTAGTGTCCAATTTTCTTAGTGCCCAGCCATGACCCGGCAGTACTGAGGTGAGTTAGATAGAATTGCCTGATGTCAGTCACAGGGAACAGCTTGATTGCTCAGCCATCCTTTACAATCACCCACTGAACCAGGTAGAGGTGAAATAGTGTATACAGCAAAGTCATGAAGATTGATGGCGCCCAGCTGCTTCCAAAGGTACCCTATTCTGCATTCAAACCACTTGACATATGAACTGATGGAAAACAAAGACTGTTTGCACAGGAAAGTGCTTCAGCAACCTTAATTTCCATAGGCATTTGCACAGCAAAAGCAAGATCTAATAGGTCCCTGAGAAATCAAGCAAAGCCATGATAAGAATTCAAAGCCACAAACTAAATAAAAAGAGATTATTAGCTACATTGCAGTGGGCAAACAGTAAAGACTCAAGTGATCAATACTTGACAAGAGACATGCCACAAACTTCATGTATAGGTCAGACTCACACGCTGTCTTTTAAATAAATCGACTGACTCTTGGACAAGGCACATAAAATGTCACTTTTTATCTCTCAGTTGATATTTTCTTCCAAAGGGAGAGGGGCTATCTATTCACGTCTCTGAGAGATTTGATCGAGAAGATAGTCACTCCTGATATAAGGTTTAAAGGAGAAAACTGCAATCAAGTGGAAATTTTTGTCAGTACCTTAATCTCTGATTTGTAGAAGGTTTTGCTTTGGGATATTTGGTGTGTCTGAGGATTGCCACCAAAGAGCCCTTCTGTTCTTTAATAGTGGCACTAAATCTTAACAAACGTGAGCATGAAAACTATTGTGCAGCACTTGTGAGGCATATATCAAAGTTATATTTTTTAAAGCTTGGAAAGGCAGTTGAATCATGCATGCTCTTTATGGGGCTCTGATCAGCCTGATAAAGGGAGTTCAGCTTCAATAAGCGCTTTTTAAGTGAATGTTTTGGAAAGTGAATAGGAAATTCAAAGCTCAAACTGTTGCCAAACTGCTCCCCCAGCACTTTGATCACTTGGTTTCTGACATTTTGTTGAAAATGTCTTGTTTTCATTAAAATGTTGGCATTGAGAAACCCAGAAAGTTAACTGTAGTCACTGAAAATATACTATACAGTAAATCATGGAATGACATGACTTATTAAGTACTTTGTACACATTCCTTAAAGAGAAAATCATTTCCCTGTGGGGTCAAACACAGCACTGCACTTGTCTGTGAAGAAGTTCATATTATTAAAAGAAAGACAAGTACAGAAGATAAAGATAAATCAAATAGTAGCGTGTTGCCCAAGGCAAAAAATAAATAAATAAATAAAACCTAAGTTAAAGCATTTTCCTTACTAAAAAGATATGACTCCTATAATATAAAATATTTTTTATGTATGCTCATAAAAGCCATACATAGAATACTGTTTAGAAATTAAGATCACAGAACATATATCTAACTTGAAGGACAGAAAATATGACCCTCTCACACTTTATATACCACAAAGATTTTTCAATTAGTGATCCCTAGTTTCTGACCACAAAAGTCACAGTTATAAGGATGTAGCTTCTGTAATTAAGAGAGTCAATTTATCAGAGAGTAAAAATATTTGAAAAATAATATTTGATGGGGATTACATTAAATCTGTAGATTGCAAGATGGCCATTTTTACTATGTTAATCATGCCAATCCATGAGCATGGGAGATCTTTCCATCTTCTGAGATCTTTGATTTCTTTCTTCAGAGACTTGAAGTTATTGTCATACAGAACTTTAACTTGCTTAGTTAGAGTCACACCAAGATATCTTATATTATTTGTGACTATTGTGAAGGGTGTTGTTTCCCTAATTTCTTTCTCAGCCTGTTTATCCTTTGTGTAGAGGAAGCTTTGATTTGTTGATTTGTTTGAGTTAATTTTATATCCAACTACTTTGCTGAAGTTGTTTATCAGGTTTAGGGGTTCTCTGGTGGAATTTTTGGGGTCAGTAAAGTATCCTATCCTATCATCTGCAAATAGTGATAATTTACTTCTTCCTTCATAATTTGTATCCCTTTGATCTCCTTTTGTTGTCTAATTGCTCTGGCTAGGACTTCAAGTACTATATTGAATAGGTAGGGAGAGAGTGGGCAGCCTTGTCTAGTCCCTGACTTTAGTGAGATTGCTTCAAGTTTCTCGCCATTTAGTTTGATGTTGGTTACTGGTTTGCTCTATATTGATTTTACTATGTTTAGGTATGGGCCTTGAATTCCTGATCTTTCCAAGACTTTTTTCATGAAGTGATGTTGGATTTTGTCAAATGTTTTCTCAGCATCTAATGAAATGATCATATGTTTATTTTCTTTGAGTTTGTTTATATAGTGGATTACATTGATGGATTTCTGTACAATGAACCATCCCTGAATCCCTGGGATGAAGCCTACTTGATCATGATGGATCATCGTTTTGATATGTTCCTGGATTCATTTAACAAGAATTCTATTGAGTATTTTTGCATCGATATTCATAAGGGAAATTAGTCTGAAGTTCTCTCTCTTTGTTGGGACTTTGTGTGGTTTACATATCAGAGTAATTGTGGCTTCATAAAATAATTTGCGTAGCATAACTTCTGTTTCTATTTTGTAGAATAGTTTGAGGAGTATTGGTGTTAGGTCTTTGAAGGTCTGATAGAACTCTGCACTAAACACTAAACTAAATCTGGTCCTGTGCTTTTCTTGGTTGCGAGACTATTAATGACTATTTCTATTTCTTAAAGGGATATGGGACTGTTTAGATTGTTTCTCTGATATTGATTTAACTTTGGTACCTGGTATCTGTCTAGAAAATTGCCCATTTTGCAAATTCATCTGGAATAACAAAAAACCTAGGATAGCAAAAACTATTCTCAAAAATAAAAGAAAAAGAACTTCAAGTGGAATATCTATCCCTGACCTCAAGCAATTGTGATTAAAACTGCATGGTATTGGTACAATGACAGGCATGTAGATGAATGGAATAAAATTAAAGACCCAGAAATGAACCCACACACCTATGGTCACTTGATCTTTGACAAAGGAGCTAAAACCTTCTGGTGGAAAAAAGACAGCATTTTCAACAAATGGTGCTGGCTCACCTGGCATTCAGCATGTAGAAGAATGCAAATTGATCTATTCTTATCTCCTTATTCTAAGCTCAAGTCCAAGTGAATCAAGGACCTCCATATAAAACCAGATACACTGAAACTTATAGAGGAGAAAGAGGGGAAGAGCCCTGAACATATGGGAACAGGGGAAAAATTCATGAACAGAATATCAATGGCTTGTGCTCTAAGATCAAGAATCAACAACTGGGACCTCATAAAATTGTAGAGCTTCTGTAAGGCAAAGGACACTGTCATTAAGACAAAAAGGCAACCAACAGGTTGAGAAAAGTTTTTTGCCAATCCTACATCCAATAGAGGGCTAATATCCAATATATTCAAAGAACTCAAGAAGTTAGACTCCAAAGGGAAAAAAAATGAGCCTATTAAAAAATGGAATACAGAGCTAAATAAAGAATTCTCAACTGAGGAATACCAAATGGCTGAGAAACACCTAAAGAAATGTTCAACATCCTTAGTCATCAGGGAAATGCAAATCAAAACAACCCTGAGATTCCACCTCACACCAGTCAGAATGGCTAAGTTCAAAAACTCAGGTGACAGCAGAAGAGGAACACTCCTTCATTGTTGGTGGGATTGCAAGCTGGTACAACCATTCAGGAAATCAGTTTGGTGGTTCCTCAGAAAATTTGACATAGTACTACCAGAGGACCCAGAAATACCACTCTTGTGCATATACCCAGAAGATGTTCCAACATGTTGTGAGGATTCATGCTCCACTATGCTCATAGCAGCCTTATTTATAATAACCAGAAGCTAGAATGAACCCAGGTGTCCCTCAACAGAGGAATGGATACAGAAAATGTGGTACATTTACACAATGGAGTACTACTTAGCTATTAAAAACAATGAATTTATGAAATTCTTAGGCAAATGGATGGATCTGGAGGATATCATCCTGAGTGAGGTAACCCAATAAGAAAAGAACACACATGGTATGCCCTCACTGATAAGTGGATATTAGTCTAGAATCTCAAAATACCCAAGATATAATCCACAAACCACATGAAACTCAAGAAAAAGGAAGACCAAAGTATGGATAATTTGATCCTTCTTAGAAGGAGGAAACAAAATAGTCATGGAAGGAGTTACATAGAAAATGTTTGAGGCAGAGACTGAAGGAAGGACAATCCAGAGACTGTCCCACTTGGGAATCCATTCCATATACAATCACCAAACCCAGACACTATTGTGGATGCCAGCAAGTGCAGGCTGACAGGAGCCTAATATAGTTGCATCCTCAGAAGCTCTGCCAGTGCCTGACAAATATAGAAGTGGATGCTCAGCGCCATCCATTGGACTGAGCCCAAGGTCCCCAATGAAGGAGCTAGAGAAAGGACCCAGGGAACTCAAGGGGTTTTCAGCCCCATAGGAGGAACAACAGTATGAACTAACCAGTACCCTCAGAGCTTCCAGAGACTAAACCACCAACCAAAGAATACACATGATGGGAATCATGGCTCCAGCTGCATATGTAGCAGAGGATGGCTGAGTCGGTCATCAATGGGAAAAGAGGCCCTTGGTCATATGAAGGCTCTATCCACCAGTTTAGGGGAATGCCAAGGCCAGGAAGCAAGAGAGGTTGAGTTGATGAGCAGCTGGTGGGGCGGAGAGGGAATAGGTTTTTTTGGAGGGAGGCCATGAAAAGGAAGAACATTTGAAATTTAAATAAAGAAAATATCTAATAAAAATAATTACATACTAAAAAAAGAAAAAATATTGCAGTAACTTTTAAATTGCTCAGAGACATGATTATGTAATTGAATCCTTTACACATAAATTGACCCTTTACACATTCAGAAAACTTAAAACCAAAAAGTATTGATTACTGATAGGTATCCTGTATTGTACTCTTCTATATATCAATTACAACACAATAGAATACTTCTTGATATATTTAATATGTTTCCAAATTTTCCTTTTAATATAGTTAGATACTCAAGATAGGCCCTAAGTTACCACATAAATTTCTAGTAATTTTCATTTGTTTCAAAGTGTTAAAAAGCAAAAGTAAAGACTATGATTCTGATATATTGTTATCAAGACAAATTAGATTCAAAATTGAAGAACTGAACTAACAAGAATGTACTGATAATAAGACAGACAGACAAAAGCTTGTATACACAAAATACATTCACAAACATGCATGGTTATATTCTTGCATACAGGAATGTGTTTGCACATAGATAGTCACATAGAAACATAGAACCTGTCATAAACAGAAAACATCATTTTTTTTTAATATTGGCTCCAGTGTTAAAAAAATATATGGGTATATATCACCATTTCCAAATGCCTACATTAATGTCCTGATTAAATATCTGGAAAATTAGGATCATCTCTCCAAGATTTGGGTAATTGGATTACTGGGACAAACCAGATATAGTGGGACAAGTGGGATAACAAAAACAAGAATAGTCTTGGAAAAATAAAGACACAGGAAAGTTAAAAAAAAAAAATACTCATCAATATCAATAGTACCAGCAAATATTTAAGAAAACCACAGAACCAAAGAAGAAAAGCAACTACTCTTTTCTTCCACAGGCACTGTGGCATGTGGCATTTGGCATGTGGCACCTGACAAACAACCAAGAGGAGTGTTGGAGACTTTAGGAGACATCCAAGAAAAAGCTTGAGATGGACTTGTTTCTTGTCAGGTGTGACATGGTTACACGCCTGGCTTCATGGCACAGTCTTGGATGTGGGACCATTATCAACCTGAACAATGCATCTCTGGCTTTCTAGTACACAGAGGGCATTGCCCTTTCTTGTATACTTCTCCATCTTGCTGTTTTGTATACCACATTTGTCCTCAAATATAACTTTGGTAAGAATTTCTGGGAAATGGATTGATGGCATTACTAGAGAAGGAAATTTCTTTGATGTCTACTATGAACAATCTACTTCTGGCCCTGGGCATTCAAGCAATTAACCCAGGCACATCAGAACAGGAGGTCTGGGATGTGGGAAACGTTCACCAACTTAAGATGATTAAGTTGTACCAGGAATTATTTGGAGTAGGAAATGCTTCTGAAAACCATGAAGTTTTAGTAGTTAAGAGAATTGAAGATCTCAAGGAAAAGAAACACTAAGCTTGGGTCACTAAGGATAGAGGTTTTCATACAAAAATATAACGGTTAAGATAGAGGAAGAAACAACTGGGTCTCTGGGTTAGTGACTTGACCTTCCTGGAAAGACTGGAACACACTGATTTGATCCCCTGGCATTGCCTGCTGAAGGAAATTAGGGTATGAGTTCTAAGTGATAGAATTTGGGCTTGTGAAGTCGCCCTGGGCAAGCGGCAAGAGGAATAAATATTGCATATGGAAAAGAGTTTGAAAAGCATTGAAGAAATAAATATTTGGATGAGCTTAATGAAGAGATTTTTCAAATTTAAGACAAAATAAAATATTAGCATTATCCTGACTTGTTTAGCACCTTTCTGTTTTCATGCTAATTCTGTAACCTCAAGTTTATGCCCAGATAACCTATTATTTGGAGATTTTTCTGATAACTAAAAGTTAATGAATAACTTGCTTTAGCAGACATTGAACTGCGATTTTGTGTGTGCATTGTGTTTTCTGGTAATATAGATACATGGTGATATTTGGGAAAAATAATGGGCTTGAGGGAAAAATGAAACACCTTTTAATTATGCATTATTATATAACAAGGAAGTATGTAACTGATAAAAGACAGTGGTGAACTCAGAGAGAAAAGAGAAAACAATCTGAAAGCTGTCTCTGAGTTCAGTTTCAGAACAACCTGTTGGAACACGTGCATTATACCTGAGAATCTGTTTTTTTGCCTAGCCAGTCTTCCCATTCTCGGGGTCTCTGAAATAACTGAGGCTAATCCTTGGCAATTTCTATATGCTGTCTAAGGAGCAGAGCATTGTGAACTCTGTCAAAACAGATCAAGAAGGTCTGAATTTGACAAAAAATAATTTCCTAATGATAAAAAGAACACAATGAAATAAGACAATGTTCATTCCTGATTTTGATTTAGAGAATTTCTCCTAACTCCTTAGACGTCAGAAAATAATTTTTCCTTGAAGAAGAATTATTATTCTATTATTGAAACATTTTTTTAAATCCAGTGTGATCATAACATAAATCCTCTATCCTAGCACATTGGAGGTAAGATACGAGAATTTGATCTTTAAGACAAGACAGATCTACAATGAATGAATCTGGTATTGGATAGTAGCACTATTTTTTCAATTATTTCTCTAATTTAATTTTTTAATTATAGTCTCAATACAGAAACAAATATAGAAAAGCATACCAGAAAATAAAACAACTTATGAAAAATCATCAGAACTAATGGAATCTTTAGAAATGAAAATTTAAAACTAATCATTTTTTTTTGTTTTAAGAAAATGAAAGAAACTTTAAAATAAAAACTAGAAAATGAAAAAATTAAAATAAATTTAAAAAATGCCTGGATTCATATTATGTTAAAAATCCTAAAGATATTGCTAATTACTTAAAACTATGAGACAAAAGAAAATACTGAGTATGCTTAAAACATATCAAACATGATTAATTAATTTATGGCTTCATTTATGTTCCACTCCATAAGATGAACATATTACCAGACCCTAAACCTATGGCTAGACAGACCATAGACTGTAGGAGAGAGCTTATTATTATCCTGCTGAAATACAGCACAGAATTAACACATATGCTAAATACTTGTCATTTTACCCAAAGATCAATGTGTTTCTCAATTCTTATCTGAGAAGATTCCATTTGTAGTACATGGTGGTTAACATAGAGATTCATAACCTCTCAATGTTTAGATAATAAGTAGCAATAAAATTTTTAGCCATAAGGAGTATATATATGTGTGTGTGTGTGTGTGTGTGTGTGTGTGTGTGTATCCAATTGCAAAGGTTCGCAGATCATTGTCAAAAAGAGAAAGAGGGGGCAGAAAGATTACAAGAGCCAGAGACCATTGATTACTATAAGAAAGCATCCTCTGGAAGCTGTGCATATGAATTAGCAGCTGCCAAGGCAGCATGAACAAAGCCTATGCAGTCCCAAGCCAGAACAAGCTTTAGCAGGAAAGGATATTTGTGCACATAGTTCTACTCCTAGCTATTAGCAAATAACAAGTTTTAGCTGCAGGGAAAGGGAGACATAATTTTCTCTAAGAGTATATGCCTTGGATAACAAAATACACTTCAGTACAAGAACATATATCCAACAATATCTGGGTACCACAGGTTGCTAATGAAATATTTGTTAAAGTATATATATACATACATATATATAATAAAGTATATATATATACACACACACATACATACATATATGGGACTTACCTATGGGAAGTCATGCACTGAATAAGGCTGTCATTATCCTTGAGGCTGATGGGATGAAAGAAGTAAAAGAGAAATTATGACCAATGTGTTCTGTACCTGCTCCTTACGTCCACCATGATGTAAGTTGTTCTACTTAATCATTTCCTTCTCCTTACAATGGATTCAGTTCTTACAATTAATTGAATGGATTCCTTACAATGGATTGAAATCTCTGAAAGCAGAACAAAATATAAACATTTTTCCTTGAAGGCCTTTGTCTGTCGGTCTGTCTGTCCATCTGTTTGTACCTTTACACTTCCCTCTGCTTCTATTCTTTGCATGTGTGTGTGTGTGTGTGTGTATGTTTGTGTGTGTGTGTGTGTGTGTGTGTGTGTGTGTGTGTGTAGACTAACATGTCAATGTGTTTCAAATGTATTTAAATTCGCTTTTGGGAGAATTTGGAAATATTAAGAAGTTTAGGCTCCAGAAACCTGGGCTGCAGTAAGTAACACTTCATCAACTAGTCAGGTTGTAGCTCAGAAGGCTATCATGGTGCTAGAATTGCTGATACTAGAATCAACGAGGCATCGGTTTTCGATTGGAAATTGGCATGTAGGTCCTTCATGTAATATTATAACAATAATTAAATTCTATAATGCTCATGATGAACAATTCTGTAGGATTCTAATTTAAGGGTGGTGTACTAGTTAAACTAATGGAATGCATGTAAGGGTAGCCAGTGTTTAGTCATGTCATGCTTACATCTTCATACATTTAATGGGTCTTATTAGAGAAGATGGAAGAAATAATTGTTGGAGATTTTTAAAACAGATTTATTTTCAGAAGGAGCATGTTTAATGTTAGGACATAGAGAGTGGGCCAGGTGAGTGGTCTATGACATTTAAAACCAAGCCAGGTAATCTGAATTCTGAAAATATGAAAGAGCGCTAGATAGAATCACAGAAACTTTCCAGACCCCACCCATGGCTGCTTCAATAATGTGGTGATACTAACTGGACTGAATACCTTGCATTAAGAAGATGCAGTGTGCTTTGCTGCAAAGATCCAGTTAATCAGCATATCTTTTAGCAATTGACCATCTATTACTCAGAATATACCCTAAGTGTCAGGCTGCATTTCAGCCTCACCACTAGGGTAGTCAAGTGCCACCACTACCAGCAAGCTGCTCAGGGGAAGCAGAATACAGTTTATAATAGATATCTCAGGCCCCCTTTCTCCTGGTAAGAACCTGTGGGGTCAGAGATGAATGCTGTGGTTCTCTGTCTCCTGTTTACCCAGACGCCACTAGGTACTGCAGGGTGTTGGGAACAGGGGGCCACAGGTCTGTGCTTCTCTAATCCCAGGCAGAAACAGGATAGCTGAGGCTGGCCCTGGGCAGAATCCAGTTTGTTTCCGAGTGAGTACTGAGAGTACCAAGAGGCTAGAAGAGAGAAGCCAGTCTCCAGGAGATTTAGACATATTTCTTTATGATAAAGGCTCCCCACTCCTCTCCCCCAGCCCCTTGTTTGATAGATGTGAGTGCATACATCTTACTCAGGATGAACCAGGGATTAAATATCTTTTGCAGGAAGAGATGCCAAGGAAGGAAAACTCATTGACTAAACACTGGGGCTCTATCTAGATACCTCATTATCATGGAGGACTGCAAGTTTTTATGCTACATGACAAATTGTTATGGTCCTCTCATTGGGATGTCATGGTTTGTGTTCCAGACCAGGTAATTTGTCAGGGACTGGCCCCACACTTGCTGTTCTCATTTCTGAGGTTTCACAGGGTTTGGGCCTGCTCAAACTTACCAGTTGTTCTGTTCACTGTCAAGGTCTACTTGGCTCACACCTAGGTGTGATGGAAAAAGGCCTGCCTGCCTGAAGAGGCAGGGGCTTTCTGAATTGCTCATATGATGCTTTTTATAATCTTATAATGTGAAAAAATATGCCATGATGGCTTTCATAATAATGTCAAATAAAATCTTTGATAGAAATACATTTACTGGCAGGATTAGGATCTCTGCAGACAGCTCCATAGAGAATGATGAGTGCAAGTTTCAGAATTAAGATAAAAATATAGTGTCAGGCCCTGGAATCTGAAGGGGCCAGTGAAATAGGAAGTTTGTCAAGGAAGGCTACAAATGTTAAGTGCATCCACAAAAAGACTGTGGTTACACCATCTATAAATGGTGACCAGATAGAAAGGGCCAGATCTAAGGGGGACTGGATGGAAAGGGTAACCAAATGGAATGGATTACCAGGTAGAAAGTATGACTATATAGCAAGGCTGATTTATTAGATATGATGCTATGCACACCCATTAGAATTTATATCACTCCACATGTCCCAGATGAGGAACAACAACAAGTTATCCAACAGATTCAGAAAAAAAAAAAAGAGAGAGAAAGGAAGAGTTCATGAAAATGGTCATTTTTTTCTGAAAGTTATGGTATGTTCCCTCAAAAAGTCAAGAGAATTCTCACATTGTAAATCCCAGTGGATAAAATCATGAAAGATGTAGTCAGATTATCAAAATTGAAAATATAAATAGAAAATTAAAATAAAGTGTAAAGAGAGAAAACACGATTTTCAACAAAATTAAAACATGATTTCTCATCATAAACTAATGGAACTAGAAGAATGCTATGATGTATTTAATCCTAAGGATAAAACAATATAAGACAAATACCACCTATCAACAAGTATTCTGTATATAATAAAAATATTCTCTCAGTATGAAGGAGAAATCATGACATTTTCTTGTAAATGGAATGTAAGGGGAATTAAAAGTAGCATAAATGCTTTAAAGAAAATACCAGAGGGAGTACTTCAACCTGAAGTGACAGGTTACTAGGCAGTGAATGTAAAACATTAAATAAAGCATATTGGCAGAGATGACACATAGGTAAATATAAGTACCATTATCACTATATTTGATGTTTTCACTTCTCTTTCATATTTTATGTGGTTTAAATGGGTAATGTGTAAGTTGGGAATTATAAATCTATATTAAAAAGAACAAAGATAGGAAGATGAAATCTATGAAAATGAAATTGAAGAATGAGTGGAGAGAAGTAGTAGAGCCCTTGATACATTAAAACTATTTTAGTTTGTTAGTATTAATTTAGATGTCTATTTTCTAATGAGAGAAAGACAGTGCAATATAGGTGACAGAAGTGGAGAGAATCTAGGAGGATTTGGGGGAAGGGAAACTTCAACAAGACTATACTGTGTGAGAAATGATTGTTTCCAATAAAAATTATACCATCATTAATCCTACTAACTTACTATTAATAGTTATGGTATTAAATTAATACTAAAAGAATCATATAATATAAATACAGAAGAGGAAATCATTAATCAAAGTACATTTTTTTCCACTAGAAACTATTGACAAAAGAGGTGGTAGAAGAAATAAACAATGTATAGAAAATGTAAAAACAAATTGTTAAATAAGAGAAGCCTTACTAGCCCTTATTTAAATATAAACATTTTAAACTTTCTTTCAAGTGATGGATAATAGTACATTGGAATAATAAATGGTGAACAGACTTTTTTAATTGAAATAATTTTTTCACTCAAAGTATTCTCCTCAACAACTAATCACATATCTTCCTTATTCCCTACCCACCCAAATATACAGCTTTTCTTTCTTTCTCTCATTAGAAAACAAGCAGGCTAGCTGGGCAGCTGTGATGCACGCCTTTAATCCCAGGACATGGAAGGCAGAGGCAGGCAGATTTCTCAGTTCGAGGACAGCCTGCTCTACAGACCAAGAACTCACGTTCCAGGACAGCCAGGGCTATACAGAGAAACCCTGTTTCAAACAAAACAAAACAAAACAAAGAAGAAGAAAAAAAGAAATCAATCAGGCATCTAAAAGTTTTAGTAATTAACGATGATAACGATGATGACGATGATGATAATAATGATGATGATGATGATGATGATGATGATGATGATGATGATAATAAGATAAGATAAAATGAAAACAAGTAGACCAGATTAGGTCACAACAAAGTGAAGGGTATCAAGGAAAAAACATATAAGGAACAAATATAGTCACTGAGGCAGACACATTCTCACACTCAGAAAAGCCATTAAAACAAAATCAAAACCTTAATATATAAGCAAAAGATAAGTAAGTTAAAAAAATATCTTAGCCAAAGCAATATGAGACAAAACTCCCAAAACACCCCTGAATTCTTTTTGTACAGGTCCTAGGTCATGCCATTCAGTGTAGTTTTTAGCCAGTGAAATTGTATTGGGAATTTTTTTTTCCTGAAGTTGATGTTTCTGGTTGTGTCATGTGATACAGACTATGTGGTCTCTTGCTGAGGCAAGCCCCTTGGCAAGATAGGTGATGTTTGCAGAGAGTATAAACAGGAATCGACGGACAGTGACAGGACGCTTGCATAGCTATCCTTGGCAAAGCTTCTTTGGCTTTGCATCTTCACTGAACTTCATTTCATCAAGCCAGGCATGGCAGAGAACATCTCTCAGTTTCCTAGCTAGTGCAGGTCGCAAATCCTGACTCCTCCAGACTTGGTGGAAGACTGGCAGCTTCTAGTGGATCATGCCACAGTTGTTGATTTGTTTGGTGTACTGACACTACTGAACTGGACTGCTGGTATCCTAACATATGGAGATTGGAATTGCCCCCACAGAACTACTTCTAAACAAGCTCACTTCCCTTGTCCTATTTACCATCTTTTCTCCCCTATCTTTGGACAGTAGGCTAGAAGTTGGGGGTGAAGTATTTGAGAACTCTTACTAAAGATATGTTTTTAAAAAAAATCTAAGCCTACATTTTCCTTCACAGGTAGTTATCAAGTGGAGATAGTTTATGCGTGTGTCTACTTCCTCTTTCCAAACTGGAACTCCAAATGGTTTAGACTCTTACAGGTCCTGTGAATGCTGAAAGTTTCTGAGTTCATGAGTGTCAGCCCTGTTTTCTAGAAGGCTATGGGCCTCTGTGTCTCTCTCTGCTGAGGCCTGAGTCTCTCTGCTGCCGATGCCTGTGGCTGTAAGGCACATTAGATAGCTAGGAGGCAATGCGTAGGTGAGGTATTTTATTGTAGGAAAGAGAAAATAGGCCTATCATGTAGAGAGAAGGAGAGGTAGAGGAGAAGAGAAGGGGAGAAAGAGAGAAGGGAAAGAAAGGAAGCAAGAGAGAAAGAAGGCAAGAAAGAGAACAAAGAGCAGGAGAGAGAGGAAGAATACAAGAACATAAGAGAGCAAAAGAGAAGGGAGGGGACGAACCGCCGCTTATATTGTGTAAGGTGGAGCTATTAGTCTGTAGGGCAGGCCATGCCTAGCTGTGGTTTGATGACTGGGGGTAGGGTCCAGCTAGAATGCTGGGAGCCTCGGGCATTGTCTACCTGACAGAGAACACATCTCCTGCAGAGCAGCTGGGAGGCATTGTGACTGAAACAGGATGAAGGACCTGCGAGTTACAGCTGAACTCCTTCTGCCCCTTGCAGGCAGAAACTGCCCACTGTGGCTCCAGGGTTCTAGGCCTATTATTCGACTGGGCCTAGGTTGTCTGAACAGACCACTGCCCTACAGAAAGCCTTCGATTTGTAGTGTCTTCTGTCCCCACTGGCTCTTACACTCACTCTGATCCTCATTCCTCTGAGTTACCTGGACCCTGAGAGGAGGTATTTGATGGAGGCATGTCAATTAGGACTGAGTTTTCCAAGTTCCATCATTCTTTGTGCATTGTGCAGATATTCGCTAACAAAGGCTGCAAAGGCACTGCTTTGTGAGTCTAGCAGAATGTCATTAGGAGTCATTTTACAGCTCTGTTCCTTTAGCAGCGCAGTTGTATTTGGTTTCCCCCTTTGCCCCATCTTATTTAGTTTGTTTTTTGGCCATTCCTGCAGTGTTGGGTAGGCCTTTCATTTTATAAATTAGACCTGAATTCCAAACCGATAGTTGTTGTCTAGTTCCAAGTCTTTTGTACTACTAGTGTATCCTTGAATGAGGAAAATAAAACCCACAAAAAACAAAAAACCACAAAACTATGTGAACACTAGCATTCTTCTTGCTTCTTCAGTAAGAATGTAACACAAATAACTGTGTTATACTTCTATCAAACATTCTTCATGGTGTTGAACTGAGATTTTTGCTTATGAATCCTAATCAATTCTTTTGCATTATAAAGTTCCTTTACTAGGCAGTATATCTCTGAAACACTAAGACTAGCTAATTCATTTCTTTAAAGAAGATATAAATAACCAAAGTGCACATGAAAAGTTGTTTAAAATAAGCAAATCAGTCATTTGGGAATAACAAAAATAACAAAACAATAGGAAGATATAAACTTAACTTATTCATATAAACTTAAATGAAAACAAACACAATTATCCATCCAGAAAATAAAAATATATTAGAAAGCTACTATGAAAAAGTTGGCTCTTTGTTGTCCAAAGTTTTGCTTAGGTTGAGACAGAATATTATGTAAGCATGGATTGGCCTTGAATACCCAATAGTCCTGACAAAACATAAGATGGGTTTACATGTATTACCATGTAGATGGTAATACATGTGGCTAAGTGTTGTGTGGAAAAAACCCAGGGTTTTTCTGTGTGCCTTGCATTAACACTATAGAGTGTGATATAAGTTGTATGCCTATATCAAAAGTTTATTGTTGACTGTAACATACTATCAATTATTCACATAAAGACCTCTCCAAAGTAAAAAAAAATATATTAAAAATAAAATTAGGACTTGACTTATGATTCTACATATTCCAAATATGCAAAGTGAAGTAAAACAAGCAAAATGGAAAATGTAGAATATGTCCAGTTTCATGAAGCATGTGACATGTACAAATTCACAAAGACCTAATTTATCATAGTAGATACAAGGGTATTAGTAGTGGTGGTTGACAATCAGTGTACAATGGCTATTTTTTCAGGTGATGAATTTTTTTGAAAGGGTGGTTAAAGTTATGCTTCATTGTGAATTTATTTTATGTGGCTGACCTATATACTTTTAATATATAAAAATAATAAACCATGTTTTATATACTTTGCTACTACAAAAATATCCATTTCTCTAAGTATCCCTTCTCTTTGGATTATGTGCTCCCACTGAAAACAGGCTCATGTATTCTCTGTCTTCCCATCTCTGTCAAAGTTATTTCTCTCTGAAGCCAACATCTAGCTATTCTGTGCGTAAATGATAATTGCATGCTTTCATCCTTCACTGTAAACACTGGTCAAATTCCTGCTAAGAAGCAGCAGGCGTGAACTAGAATTTCACTGAGCTTAGGAGGCCCTGGGGGTGTGGTCCAGGAACTAGCGGCTGGTTTCCCTGCATCTGTAGCGAGGAAGATGGGAGAGGTTATCTTTTCTCGGCTACCTTTTCATTTTCCTTCACTCTACAACAGGCAACAGTGGGCTGGTACCCCTTATACATTACATCTCCCATCAATTATTTCTGTAAATAGTCTCATAAGCATATAAAAATGTGTATTTCCATGGTGATTGTAAATCCAGTCAAGCTGATAATAAATATGAACAGTCAAGTTCACCAAATATTGTTTGAATGATGGAGAATACCAAGTCCTAGACTAATTATTTTCACTGGATGAATGTTGGGCTTATTTGGAATTGGAACATGTTTATATGTTGATGACTGTTGTGTTCACTTATAATGAATAAGGACTTTTTCATACTTACATATTACTAGGCATTCATTTTCCAATTAAGTGACTTTATAATACCATCCACTTTACACTATAATTTTTTCAACCTAATGCTATTGTAAAAACAGACTATAAAGACATTTAACTGCAGCCATTTCATTCTTCACTGGTTTCTTGTTCTAATGTATGAGACTCTTAGTGCCTAGGTTGAAAAATCAATTAATTAATGCTTTAGTTATCTTTATGAGTCAGATATTTTCCACTTGTTCACTGATTTTAAAAAGTATGTTTTAAACAATATTGTACCAAGGAAAATCTTAAGGAAAGAGACTCACTTATTTACTGAATCAAAATTAGCCTCTGTGGGTGTTGAATTGAAATCAAATTTCTGTTAAATAGGGCCCCAAGAAATCAATTGTAACCAGCAGCTAATGACCGGTTTGCTAACAGCTTGAGGCAAAGCCAAGGGCAGTTAACACTTGAACAAATTAGTTGTTAACTGTGCTAATGACTGATTTTGCAGGGATTATTGCTATTATAAACAGTCATCAATCTAGCTCTAGCATTGAGCCTAGAGAAGTTTGCAGCCAAAAAAGATGTTTACACTCTCAATTTGATATTTTTTTGCATGCGTCAATAATATAGCCAAAACTATATAAAACTGTATTTCCAGCTTTTTTTTTTTTTTTTT
>NW_022196915.1:80003538-80055787 GCF_008632895.1 Mastomys coucha
ACGGGACGAAGCTGGCACTGCACAAAAAGATGCGGCTGTCTCTGGAACAGGGAGGAGCAGAGAGCCTATTTCCAGCTTTTTTGAAGGTAAAATTACTGAAAGGTTTCTATATTTGTCGCCTATGCATGAATGAATGCATTCTGGATTTTACTGAGAAACAATAAAATATATTAGTATGCAAATGGGTACATTGTATCTCTAATAAGGAGCAATGTGAGAGGACTCTTGAGCATATACACATGACTAACATGTTCAAATATCAATTATAAGATCATTGGATATAATAAATAAGTTGAGATAATAGTCATTGTCTGTTGTAAAAAAACAAAAATTAAAACATTTAAATTACATAATAAAATTTATGATTTATCTTTCTAAAATAATATTTTAGAAACAAAGCCATGCAGTTTTTAAACACACAAAACTATTTATTGGCAGAATATTTTTTCTCTCTCTCCCCATGACTATGAGTACATTGCATGTGCCATAGTACAGATACATTACTCTGTGCTTTTACAATATACTAGAAGAAAATTAAGATTTTTATACTGTGCTTTACAAATGAAAATATATTTTTCTTTTCAATAATATATTTATCTATTTTATTTTTGATATATATTGTTTTAAGTATAATCTGTTTTTTAAGAAATTTAGAATACAATTATTGCATGTAGTAGCCACTTAAAGATAATGACAATTTATATTATAATCCTTTCACAAACCTTATTTTAATGTGAACAAGAGATAATGTTTATATTTCACTTATGTATTTTAATTTCTTTTGTTTCATTTCATACCAATATAATTATTCAAAAATTTTAAAATGGTTGAAATCAACTGATTATTCTTATAAGATCATTTATTTCAGCATTGGTCATGGATTAGTTATGGTTATCTTATCCTTATTTATTTCATAAGTATTGTTTGTGATCATTATATGCATGAACATATATGTGGTTACAAAAATTATGTTAAAATCTAATTCAGACTTACTATATGTATATTTTCTTTGAATAGCAACACCTAACTCTATGAATTTCATATTTCTGAAAAGATATCATTTTCATTTATAGAATTTATTCATGTTTTGTAGTTAATTCTACTCATCCCTTGAATTATATATTAATAATTGCTAGTTGCTTTGATCCTTAGGGACTAATTTTCCTTAAAGAAATCATATCTTTGAATTTAATAGCTAGAATATTATCTAGGAAAAGAAATAATTTGTAGTATTGATGTTATGACCTCCCAGATTCTTTTTAAATATATGTGAATGGACATCAATAATTTAAAACCCAAGAAACATAACATTTAAAATGTCGTTGTATGAATTTCAAAGTTCACTTCATCTTTTTATTAATGGTGACCTAAAACAAATAAGGAATCTAAATCAGCTGATTGTGGCACATTGGGTTAATTTTCATTTTTTATTATTTCTTGATATCTCTTTTACTCACTATTAATTTTTCAATAGACAAATGGTAAAAATTTAAATATTAGTAGCTTTATATGTAATTATCTGATGAGAACAATATATCATGTAATTTTTTCTGTGATCTTTTAGTCCCACTTAAATGTGCTATGTCAAAAAACAATTATCCTCAGAGAAAGGACTTTTCTACTTTGTGTTGACTATTGATAATTATTACACATAATAATAGTTAAAAATCAGCATCTATAAAGAAGCACAATAGTGATGTGTTTTCCCAATTGAGAACAAGATTATTAAAATGATTAAAATGGTAAATAAAAAGAATAGGAGAGAATATGATTTTCAGTAATTTTTTTCTTTTCTTTTATTGTACATTATATTTATTTACATTTCATATGTTATCTCCTTTCCTGGTTTCCCATCTGGATACCCCTTATCCTATTCCCTGTCCCCCTGCTTTTATGAGGGTGTTCACCCTCTCACCCACTCCTGCCTCCCTGTCCTTGCATCCCCTACACTGGGGCATCAAGCCTTCACAGGACCAAGGGTCTCTGCTTCCATTGATGCCCTACAAGGCCATCCTCTGCTACATATGCAGCTGGAACCAAGGTTCCGTCCATGGGTACTCTTTGGTTGGTGGTTTAGTCCCCGGAAGCTCTTGGGGGTCTGGTTGGTTAATATTGTTGTTCTTCCTATGGGGTTACAAAACCCCTTCAGCTCCTTCAGTTAGATACTTTATGTAATTTGCTTGAGGCAAGAGTGAGTTACCTTAGCACTAGCAAATGTCAAAAAGGCAGGCAAGCTGTTAGAAGTGATAAATGTGGAAAAAGACTTAAGTAACATTTTCCTGCTGATTTTAACAGGTGTAACCAAAAAGTCCAAAATAACCTCAAGTCTAAGAAGCAGGTTAATTTTCATGTTATATAATTTACTAAAATCCCAAACGGCTTAGATCTAATTCCCTGTAACGTTGATATAACAAATGTGTTTTCATCTTTCCATCAGTAGATTAATCTGCTCTATTCAATGAACTAAGATTCTCCTGTGAAGATTATAACCGTTTGACTTCTGAAGATAGCATTTAAACAGAAGGAAGTACTGGGTTCCTAGCAGCAAATACAAAACATCGCCTCAGGGATTCCCTTTGCGTGCGAGATATTTGACACCATGAATGAATATCGTGAACAGTTCCCCTCACTTTCCTGGAAAAGAGGACGGCCTTGTCGGGCATCAATCGGAGAGGAGGTCCTTGGTCCTGTAAAGGCTCCATGTCCCCAAGTAGGGGAATGTAAGGCAATGAAGCAGGAGTTCTGGGGTTGGGTGGTGGAGCACACTCATAGAAGCAGGGGAAGGAGGTATAGGATGCGGGTTTGCAGAAGGGAAACCAGGAAAGGGGATAACATTTGAAATGTATGTAAACAAAGAAAATAACCAATAAAAATGAAAATGACATTATAATCAAGATATTTCCATCAAAGTATTTCTTGATTTGGTTAGAAAAAAAGCAAAAAAAAAAAAAAACCACACTATTATATTTCACGAATTTATTACCATTCATTTTAATTGTCCAAAAAAAAGGACAATTGCCTTTATGTGTTGAATTTAGTCTACATTAAATACACATATGTAAATTTTTTCTTTAGTTGACATTTCAGTGACTGAAGATGAACTTGTGTATCTTCTCCGACCTTTTGTAAGAAGCAGAACTGAAGCTTTAAGGGAGATTGTCAATACAGTGACAATTCAATACAGTGACACTTCAGGGTCATTCATCTTGATTTGAAGTCTTTTCAGGTGCTCATAAAGTAGAACTATTTTTCTCCATGAGACAGCAAATACTAGATTGAAATGAGAAATAAAAGAGCCATTGACTCGTGCATTTAAAGGAACATATTTTATAATCAGTGTTTCACGTTGAGTTATGAAACACATGATTTTTAAAAGTAAATTTATATTTGACATAAACAGGTTTCTATAGCATATATACATATATATTATCATTTCCAAAAATTGAAATATATAATAAGCTGAAATGATAGAAATTTGCTGATATTAAGTAAGATTTTGTCATTTTTGTTAAGAGTACTTTGAAAGAAATCAGTGTATTATTTTGCTGGACTCAAACTAGCACTGGAACAAATGTTTGTGTAAACATAATACGCTGTTAATTTAATTAAGGTTGCTTTTCTTTTTCCCTACAGAGGAGTGGTCCTATGTAGAGAGAATACATTAAAAAAAAGTCCTCATTTTGATTGGTGTCCATATAGGAAAAATATAGACTCTTTAAAAAAATGACCACAAATTTGTAATCTTATTGCCTTAACATCTCAAATGTTGGAGTTATAGATTTATACAACTATGCATTGGTGAAATATTTTGTGTGGATCTGTGGTTTATGGTCCTAACTACTGCTCCACTAAAGTTTCACACAAGTTATGCTCCTATACTAGAATTGTACACTAGACATTCCAGAACCAATATGGCTGCTCACGGGCTTCTGTTAATTGAGTACAAAGAAGCTGACACACTCTTCTGGCCTTTATAGACATGACATATATCTCATGCACAAGCATACATGTAGACAATCCATAAAATCATGCCTCTATTCAATGTTTAATGCCTGTTTATTTTAAATCTTTTATTGATTGTACAGAATGAATAATTTTAGAAAGATAATTATGTAATATTCACCTACAAATTACTTGCTACTAAGAAAACTAAATTCCTCAAATAGAGTTCAAAATTCTTTAGGACATTTTTGATTTAATTTCACAGTATAGACTGATTTATTTAATTAATGATTCTTCTTAATCCAGTTTGTCAGTTTGCTTCTGGTTGCAAATGTTTATAATCAAACTGACCCTCATGCTTTTTCAAAGAAAAGATACATTTGAGCAGATTGCTCACCATGTTCTCTTTCCATAGGGCACTTTTGAGAAACATATGTTCTATATTGCCTTATAGATCAGAATGTAAAAATCATTCACTCAATAAATAAATAAATAAATAACCAAATAAATAAAAGAGAAGTAGGAGGAGCAGGGGAGATGGAGGACATGGAGTTGGTAAAATGGCAAACGTTTGTGCGTAGTCTTAATTACAAATGATCTCTGTAATTATCCCCACCTGAATATAAGGCTGTATAATTATTGAACGAATTAACAAATTTATTTAAAATATGTTATAATTCCTTAAATACATATTTTGTATAAAAAAGAAATGCATCATGTGTATGAATTAATTCCACCCATGTAGCATCATGTCTGCTTTTGCTTCAAAAACTTTTTTCTCTGCAGCACTTGGAACACCTTATGGGCTACATTTAAAACACTGGAAATTTAGTAAGAGACTAATCATTACAAAGTACAAAGAAGCTACTCTGGCCATTCAAGCTATCACTTGCTCCAAACCCGGAAACCAATGGCATTCTCATACACACTGACTACCCTGCTTTCAAGGAGGCCAGCAAACACTTTACTCCGAAGCACTTCTCTATACTACTAAACTACTCAAATGAAACTGGTCACTTTTCTTAAATGAAAAGAAAAGGAAAATCGTTTAAACCCTGCAGCATCAGTTTGCTTTCTGTACTTTCTTGGTCATCAACTAGCTTAAAGAACAGAATATGGGTAGGAAGCACATATGCCTGATGTTCAGTTAGAATATGCCAGATACATTTTTTGAAATTCACACTATTTTCATTGAAATCAAATATTTACATATATGCTATGAAATATGCATTGTATGATTCTGGTTAATTTCCATAAAATGTTCTTTATATTTGCCACTAAAATTACATTATACAATATAAACTGTGGATTATTCATCCTTATAGATTCATTACATTTTGGGTAGAACAATACCAAATCACAATGTAAAACATTATGGTTGGTCAATAAAGAGACTAGTGAATCTCTTAAAGTAACTATATATAGTAGTGCATTTTCTGACACTATTCTTTATTGTTGGAAATTTATGGTACGTGTCCAAGGCAGGGTGCCGGTAAATATGCAGCTATCCCTGAATGACAGAAATCTAGCAAAAATATAACTTGATTTTAATAATATTGAGAAATAAGCTTGTTGGTATACATTTTGGCACATGGACAAAATTAACTGAATTTAAATTTCTCCATTTACCACTATTTTTTATTCATAAAGGCAATATTTCCTTTAAAAATTCTCTATAAGGCTATATGAAGGCAGTTGTCTCCTCGTAAAACATAGAGAAACTATATAGGTTTCTCTTAACTATATAGATTCTTTTTAAAATATTTTGTCTACTCTGGATACTATAAATATAATTCACTTATAAATTGACTATGGAATCAAATGTATTTGAATTAAAAAATCCATGATGACACAACAAATGAGCATCACAAACATCCAGAAATAGACAAATCAATCTAAGAGTTTTCAAAATCAAGCCAGCACTACTCCTTCTGTCGTAAATGAGAATGAAACGGCGAGGCTTGGACTGGGAATATATATAGCTCAGTGAGTAGATTTTTTTTTTTTTTTTTTTTTTGCCTGCTCTTCCTCAAGCTCTGATTTGGGTTCACAAGACTGCAATAAAGCAGATAGGCTGATGAACATCTGCTATCCCAATAACTCAGAATAGTTAACTTGAATATCAGTCGCAAAAGCAAGCCAATGAAAGAAAAGGGGGCGCACTTCAATCCAGCCTTGTTTTTTTCTTGTGCTTGTTTATTTTCATGAGTTTTTTTATAATATAAAAATTAAAACATTGACTTTCTTTGGACTACAGACTTTGCAGGAAACAGAAATAAACTTTTGTGTCATACTTTTCCAAGCCAAAGTTCACTTTGATTCTTAATTATAAATATTATCATTCTCAAAATCTTCTTTTTCCTGGGGCTTAGTTAATATAGGAAATGTCCCTTGTCCGTAGGCAAACATGCATAGATTTGTTAACATGTTTTTTAAATGCATTGCAATAAAAAAAAATCAGGTTTATGAGACAGGGAACTTGCAAACAAGTGTTTTTTTGTTGTTGTTGTTGTTTTGTTTTGTTTTTTTGTTCTTGTTTTTTTTTTGTTTGTCTTTAATATCAAAATTGTTTAGAACAAATGTTGAGATAAACAGATAGCCCTCATTTTCTGCATGTGGGTTGAATCCAGGAACTCTTCAAGCCTTTGTTAATACCACACATAATTATTATATATTTTTAGAAAATGCAGATTTACTTTGTAGGTCATTTGCCATGAAGCATGGTGGTTATGCTGTGCTCTTCAGCCGATGTGAGCAAGCTTAGAGAGTAGAGGAGGTACATTTGCTCGTATAATCACGATTCAAGATGAAGAGAGACACTTCACCAGTTATCTGAATGCACTGTAAGGTCCTCTCCTTACTCCTGGTTATCAGGAGAGAGAGAGGCATTATTGAAAGCATGAAACTATGTTTGGTGTTCCTTCTCTGCTTGTCTTTTCCAGATTACTCATAACCTTCACTCTCTTCACGAAATTTTCAAGCAAAGCAAACAAAAGTACCAAAAACCTCATATCCCACAGGAAAAAAAAAATCAAGGATTATTTTCTCAAAGTAGAAACTACGTACATTTCCATGTAAGTCCCTCTAGCACGATATCTCTCACATCACAAGTCTACGGGACTGGCTGTCTAAGGAAAGAACCGTTAAGATTGTGAACATGCAATGTTTACTTACATGATGTGCAAAGTAAAACGTGTTTAATCCCTCTTCAGATATTGATTTCCAGAATGCCCATCATAATTGATTTATTCTGGTTAGTTCAATTAATCGAATTAGTCTGCATTATCAAATGCTAGACTTTGGGATAACTATTGAAATGTATTGCTTCTACTTTTTGGCCTGACTCTTGGTATGAAATATCAAGTTTCTCCAACAATGTACCAGCTACCTTTCTCTCATCTTTCCATCTATATGCGTCTTACATGTTCAGCTGTTAGTATTTTATGTCATCTGCTCATTTGTGCATTCAACGTCCTTTACCTGTGAAAAATTTAGCACTCAGTGAATTAAATTTTCAGGTAATAAGGACAGATAAAAATGCAAACTGGGTTTTGTAAAAGTAGATTTTTCAGAAACACCACACAATTTATTCCATGATCTTTAATTAAATCAGTGCTAGAAATGTTCGAGATGTTAATGAGCCCAGGTTTTTCTTATCTTTTATTTTGACCTTCAAATGAGACATTTATTCCTTAGAAATGCCATTAACAATGCAGATATGTGGAGGCACTCAATTTTGAATAAAATGTGTCAAAATGTAGTCTATTAATTGTCTTCTTTCATTTAAAACTGATCCATTATGCTCAGTCTGAAGGAATAATAGATCATTATTCTTCAACATATCATCCTTTGTGGTTTTCTATTAGGATAATTTTAGAATAAAAATGTAGAACATCAACTTAGAAACCAAGTGACAATAGGAATGTAACTGATAGCGCACTTCCTCTAGCACCTCATCTGCTATGATGTTCTTAAAGGAGGGGCACTTTTGAGAAAATATGAGCTTGTCAATCAGAATTACTGCCCCCGGCCACTTTTTTTTTTTTAACAGAATATCACCTTGACTAAACAAAAATCATTTCACAACAAAGTGAAATGCAAACTTAGTGATTTTAATTTTATTAAACACTATGAAGACTACTCAATAGACATATTTATCTTACCCTATATTCTTAATTTCATTCCTGACCTCATGTTTGAGGATTTGTGCAGATTTTGTGATAAAAATATGATATTTTCAAATGATAATTTTTATCCTTTTAACAAACTTGCTTAGCTGAGGTACTGTATAAGATACTTTGGAAATGATAGCCCTGGAATTAATCAACAGGCAAATTAGTAAAAGGCTAAGTTTTTTAGTATTTCAATATATTGATAGCATCTGGGTCAATCTAAATGTAGGTCACTGGAAGCTGAGACAATGGTATGGCATCTGGAATCATCTTCCCTCTATAAAATCGTTGCTTTAAAACTTTTAACCTGTTTTCACATATTAAACATGACAGTGAAGTGGCTGCACCAGGAATTCTGGAAACTACACGCTGCCAAGGGACTGAGGACATTGATGTCTCTTACTGAGCAGGCATTGCTTCTTCCCTTGGTAACATTCTTTCGTTATTTAATGTGGTGGTTTGAATGAAAATGGTCTCCATAGATCATAAGGAGTGACATTATTGTAGGGGTGGCCTTGGAGTAAGTACAACATTGTTAAAAGTGTGTCACAAGAGTGGACATTCAGGTTTCAGAAGCTCAAGCCAGGCCCAGTATCTCTTTCTCTTCCTTCCACCTGTAGATTTGGGTGTAGAACTCTTAGTTCTCCTCCAGTGCCATGCCTGCCTGTGTGCCATCATGCTTCCCACCAAAACAATAATGGTCAAAACCTCCCAATGAAATGTTTCCCTTTACAAGAGCTATCATGTCATGGTGTCTCTTCAGAGCAATAGAAGACTGATTAAGGCACTTAAAGATCATGTGATGATAAACATGAAGTACCTGGGCATAGTTATTTGGAGTTAATGTTAACTGAGAGCAAACATTTCTGCCATGGTGCACATCAAAAATATAATCAGAAATTTTAATTGCTATGTAATTAATGCAATACATCTGTGATAGTATATTACAGAGAATCCAAATTATACTATAGTTTAAGATGAAGCTAAAAAAATAAAGAAAAATAGGCTAGTCTCTAAAACAAAATTCAAATATAAATGAATATGATTTAAAAACAAAATTAAATGTATGCTTGAAAAATAAGGATATGGTGATCTCACTATGACCTGATTTTAAAACACAAAAGAGATGTATCTTGAGACTGATTTAAAAAGGGTTGGAGATTTCAGCTTGAGCATGTCAACAGTATGAGTTTGAGCTCATGTAAAGACAAAATATAAGGTCAAAATTTTTTAAACTAATTCTTGATTTTGTGAGTGTGCCTATTATAAACCCTAGGGCTTTAAGTTGTTTTTGCCTATTTTTTCTAGACCTAGACCTCAGTCATTATCCAAGGTCTGTTTATCTATCATCTATCTATCTATCTATCTATCTATCTATCTATCTTTCTATCTATTTACCTATCTAATGTGGAATGAGGACATCTTTTTCTTCCAATACTAAAATTAAAAGAACTATACTTTTATTATAAAATAAACCTATAATTTAGATAACAAAGTAAAACAAGATACATGTGTTTATGTTTAAATTTAAAAAAAAACTCATTAAGCAATCCTTAACTATTGCTGCCATACAATTTTTTTTTCAATTTTGATTGATATGTCTTTAATAGTAAACAAATTGCCCACCAGGAATTTTCCCAACAGCAATGTTTAAGTTCTTGGTTACTGATATGGTGTTATTTTATGTAGTAAATACAGGCACACTAGAGATACATGCCCAAATGATTGTGTAGTCTCTATTAATTTGTATGAATATTTTTAAAAATCTCTCAAAAAGTTTACATATTAAAATCTTTATAACCTCTGCAACAGTTCTACCTTATTTGTTCATTTATTTATTTATTTCCACTCCGTATTTTATTCCTCCTCCTCCTTCCACCAACCCACAGATCCACATCCCATACCTCCTCCCTAGCCCTGTCTCCAAGTGGACATCCTCACTTGCCATCCCACCTGATCTCTAAACTCCTTTGGGCCTCCAGTCTCTTCAGGGTTAGGTGCATATCTCTGAATGAACACAGACACAGTAGTCCTCTACTGTATGTGTGTTGAGGGCCTCTATCAGCTGGCTTATGCTGCCTGTTTGGTAGTCCAGTGTTTGAAAGGACTCTGGGGTCCAGATTAATTGAGACTGCTGGTCCTCCTGCAGGATTTCCCTGATTCTCAGCTTCTTTTCAGTCTTTCCCTAATTCAACAACAGGGGTCCCTTGCTTCTGTCCATCGGTTGGGTGGAAATATTTGCCTTTGATTCTTTCAGCTGCTTGTTGGGTCTTCTGGAGTGCATTCATGTTAAGTCCATTTTTGTGAATGCTCTGAAGCCTCAGTAAAAGTGTCAGGCCTTGGGACCACCCCTTGAGCTGTATCTCTCCTTGGGCCTGTCTGTGGAAATTCTTTTCCTTAGGCTCATCTCCATTTCCATCCCTGTAATACTTTCAGACAGTAACAATTATGGGTCAGAGTTGTAACTGTAGGATGCCTCCCCCTCCCTCATTTAATGCCTGTCTTCCTGTTGGAGGTGGGCTCTATAAATTCCCTCTCCCTACTGTCTGACATTTCATCAAAGGTAACTTGCTTTGAGTCCTGAGAGTCTCTCACCTCCCAAGTATCCAGTGCATCCTGGGGGCTCTCCCCAAACTCTTACCTCCTTAGGTTGTTGGTTTCCTATCTTTCTGCTGTCCCTCAGGGCTTCAGTTCTTTTCCCTCACCCAATAGCATATCAGGTTCCTCTCTCCCCCTACTCAGCCCCCCAGTCCACTCCCCCACAGATCCACTCCTCCCGGAGTCCACTTTCCCTCCCAAGTCCCTCCTTCCCTCACAAGCAATCACTTGTGATTGCTTTCTTCACTCTCCCAAATATAAGTAAGGCATCCTCACTTGGGCACTTCAGCTTGTTGACATTTTGAGTTCTGTGAACTGTATCTTGGGTATTCTCTACCTTTTTTGGTTATTATTCACTTATTAGTGAGTACATACAATGCATGTCCTTTTGTGTCTGAGTTACCTCACTCAGGATGATATTTTCTAGTTCCAACCACTTGCCTGCAAAAGTCAGGATGTTCTCCTTCTTAATAACCTGGTAGGATTCCATTGTGTAAAGGAACCACATTTTCTGTATCTATTTCTCTGTAGTAGGACATCTCCATTGTTTCCAGGTTCTGGCTATCACAAATAGAGCCACTGTGAACAGAGTAGAACACATGCCCCTGTAGAAAAAGGAGAGATCTCTCATGCTCATGAATTGGCAGAATTAATATAGTAAAAATGGCCATCCTACAAAAGGCAATCTATAGATTAAATGCAATCCCCATCAAAACCACACCACAATTCTTCAAAGACCTGGAAAGAGCAATTCTCAAATTCATCTGAAAAGGCAAAAAACCCAGAATAGCATAAACAATTCTTAACAATAAAAGAATAGCTGGGGGAAATCACCATCCCTGAACTCAGTATTTACTACAGAGCAATAGTGTTAAAAACTGTGTGGTATTGGTACAGAGATAGACATGTTGATCAGTGGAATAGAACTGAAGACTCCAAAATAAAACCACACACTTAAGGTCCCATGATCTTTGACCAAGATGCCAAAAACAAACAAATAAACAAAACCAAAAAGAAACAATGAAAGAAAAGCATCTTAAATAGTGCTGGTCTAACTGGCAGTCTGAATGTAGAAGAATGAAAATAGACCCATATTTGTCACCATATACAAAGCTCAAGTCACAGTGGTTTAAGGACCTCACCATAAATCAGAAAAACTGAATCTAACAGATGAAGAAGTCAGAAAGAACCTTGAACTCATTGGCACAGGGAGAAATTTCCTAAACAGAACTCCAATGGCTTAATGCTCTAAGATCAAGAATTGATAAATGGGACTTCATAAAACTGGAAAGCTTCTGTAAGGCAAAGGACATAATCAATAAGACATATTGGCAATATACATATTGGGAAAAAAATCTTCACACTAACCCCATATCCAGTACAGGGTTAACATCCAAAATTCATAAAAAGCTCAAGAAGTTAATCACCAAAAAAACCAAACAACTCAATCAAAACATGAGGTATAGAACTTAACTGAGACTTCACAACTGAGAAATCTTCAAAGGCTGAGAAGCACCTATAGGAATGATCAAAGTCCTTAGTGATCAGAGTAATGCAAATCAAAACGACTATGAGATTCTACCTTAAACCAATCAAAATGGCTAAGATCAGATCCTCAGGTGACAACACATATTGGCAAGGATGTAGAGAAAAAGGATCACTCCTCCATTGCTGGTGAGAGTGAAAACTGGCAAAACAACTCTGGAACGCAATCTGGAGGTTCCTCAGAAAATTGGAAATAGATCTACCTGAAGACCCAGCTATACCACTCTTGGGGATATATCCAAAAGATGCCCCACCATGCCACAGAGGCATGTGTTCCACTATGTTCATAGTGGCCTTATTTGTGATAGCCAGAGCTGGAAACAAACGAGATGTCCCATGACAGAAGAGTGGATATACAAAATGTGGTTCATTAACATAATGGACTACTATTCAGTTATTAAGAATGAAGACAATCCAATTTTTGCAGGCAAATGGATAGAACTAGCAAATATCATTCTGAGTGAAGTAATTCAGGCCCAAAAGGACATGCATGGTATGTACTCACTTATAAGTGGATTTTATTCAAAAAAAATCTTTAAAAATGTACAGAATATCCAAGATACAGTCCATAGAACTCAAAAAGTTCAACAAGCTGAAGTGCCCAAGTGAGGATGCCTCAGTCCCACTTGGGAAAGTGAAGAAAGCAATCATAAGTGGGGAAGGAGGGAGGGACGTGGGAGGGAAAGTGGATAGGTGGGTAGGAGGGAGAGGGGAACCTGATCTGGTGATGGGTGAGGGAAAAGGACTGAAGCTTTAAGGGCTGGCAGAAAGAATGGAAACAGGCAACCTTGGGAGACTGGAGGTTTCAGGGATCCTCCAGAATGCACTGGAGAAGTGGGAGGTGAGAGACTCCCAAGACTCAAAGGGAGAGATCTTAGATGAAATGCCAGACATTAGGGAGAGGGAACTTTTAGAGCCCACTTCCAGCAGGAAGACAGTACATCAAATGAGGGATGGGGTGGGGTAGCTATCCCACAGTTACAACTCAGACCCATAATTGTTCCTGTCTGAAAGAATTACAGGGATGGAAATGGAGAGGAGCCTGAGGAAAAGAAGGTCCAGAGTCAGGGTCAAAGTGGGATCTACCTCAAGAGGAGGTCCCAAAGCCTGACATTTTTACTGAGGCTATGTAGCACTCACAAAAAGGGAACTAGCATGACTGCACTCTAGAAGACCCAACAAGCAGCTGAGTCAGAGGCAGGTATTTGCACCCAAACAATGGACAGAAGCAGCTGACCCCTGTTATTGAATTAGGGAATGTTGAAAGAAGCTGAGGAGCAGGGAAATCCTGCAGGAGGACCAGCAGTCTCAATTAATCTGGATCCCAGATATCTCTTAAACACTGGACAATGAAGCAGACAGCATACACCAGCTGATATGAGGCCCCCAAACACACATACAGTAGAGGACTACTCTGTCTGTGTTCATTCAGAGATGATGCAACTAACCCTCAAGAGACTGGAGGCCCCAGGGAGTTTAGACATCAGATGGGGTTGGACGTGGGGACATACATGTGGAGAAAGGGGAGTGGGGAGGAGGTATGGTATGTGGAACAGTTAGAAAGTAGACAGGAAGGTGGAATAAAATATGGAATGTAAAAAATAAATTAATTAATAAAAAAGAAAAAAGAAATAATCAAAACAAAATTGAAACAACTCCTTGCATACTATATGAAAACCATGGATTAAAGCATGGTCTAAAAAATATAGGAATAGCAAAAACTCATACAAACACATGTTTACTTAACAGGTTAGCAGTAGATGAAAATTACATCAAGACAAATATCAAGAAGGGTTTTGAAGACTTTTAGGTGCTTCATAAAAATTAAGAATCAATATTCTCAACAATGGAAGAAATGGAAACAATCCAGAGTGGCAAATTGATAGCACCACTTATATATATTAAAAAAGAAATAAAATTGAGAATCCATATTTTGATACAGTAACAAATTGTTTGACAGCTCTAGAAAAAGCAAAAGAAGTTATAAAATAATGAGGTTACATAGGAAGAAATAATAAAATAAGGGCCTGAAATGCATTGAATAGTAGCAAAGAAATGCATTGAATAGTAGCAATATGAATAAAAATACAAAATTAATGAATAAAGAATTCATTCTTTTAGAAAATCAACATGATTGACAAAATATTACCTAAGTTAACCAAAAGGCAAAGAGAGATCAATAAAATTGGAGATGAAAATGGAAACATTAGAAGACACTGACGACATTCAAAGACTTCTTAGGGGATACTCTAAAATACTGTATTCTCAAACTAAACAATCTAAAAGAAATGGAAAAAATTCTTGATAGATACAAATAACAAAATTAAAACAACATGAAATAAAAATTAAACATTTACACAATCCCATAGGAAATACACAATTAAAAGATTTCCAAATAAGAAATATAAAGAAAAAGTACAGAATCAATTGGATTAAGTGTCACATTATAGCAAACTTTAACAGAAGAGATATCACAGCAACACATTTTACATTACTTCACTGAATAGAAGTGGAAAATTTTAAGATTATTTTTACAAATTCAGTATAGCCCTGTTACCAAAACTATATAAATTCTAAACCAAAAGAAAGTTATAGATCAATGTTGGTTATGAACATAGATGCAAAAAGGTCAATGAAACACTTGTAAATCAGTTTAGGATATTATTTGCTATATTGTGCTTAAGCGCATACCTAAAGCATCCCTAAAAGACACTATATCTTACTGAAGAGTTATATACTTATCTATGTTCCTTGCTATTCTGTTCATAACAGCCAGAAATTGGAAACAACATAGAGATCCACAAACTGATAAGTGGATAATGAAAATGTGACACATTTTACAATGAAATTTTATTAAGCTGTTAAGAAAAGTAAAATTTGCAGGTAAATTTAATGAGCTATAAAAAATCATGGAGGATGAGATAACCCAAACTACCAAATACAGATATTACATATTTTGTGTTTCTTATATAAGTGGATGTTAGTTTTTAAACTTTAGATATATTTGTTTCATACTGAATGTCCAGAGATTTTAGGTATCAAGCAGACAAGCAGAGTTAGAAGGAGGGATTCTCCAAGTAAGTGGTAATCGAATATGATGTTTTAAAGAGAGAAAGTGGACATTTTAGTAGGAGGAACCAATGCAGAGGGGGATAGATGGATATAGTACAGGAAAGAATATGAGGAATGAAAACACTAATGATGGTTTAAAAGACATATATGTAGACATACAACTATACAGCTCCCTGAAATATGTAAATATGAGATTTTTAAATGCAGTCACTCTGCAATGAAGGATTATGCTACAAACAAATAACTTATACCATGAAGTAACACATCCAATGACAGGATTAGGTTACATCTTGCTGGACTATTGGCTAAAGGGATCTGACAGACTCCTTCAAATACCACAGGCTATTTCCAAGGCTACGATCCTGATGTTAAGGCCCCAGTACTGCAGATACTGCCTACATCTGTCATTGAATATGAATAAATCAAGTTGGTTACCAATAAGAAACTTCAGCTTCCGGACTAGCATTTTTGGTAGTAGGGGGTATTTTGTATACACTAGAGGAGAAAAGAAATCATAAATTTTATATTTCTATAAAACTTGTGACTTATAACAGAAACCTGCCTGCAAGACATACTGGTAAAATCATAGTACAAACGTTACTGAGGTAAGCAACCACTTTATGACTAGAACTAAGAGTAATGGGCATGATATAGAACCCATGTTTGACCCTTTACTGTTAATGTGCCCAAGAATCTAAAACAAGAATGATCATGAAGCTAAGAGAAAATCCATTGCTCTTACTCAGCCAAAGAAACAGAGAAATAAAATGAATCCCAATGAAATATTGGTATACCTGTAGAATACATGATCGCTCAAACCTCACCAGAAAATTATTGTCTTTCCAGAGATGGGAATGAACATAGATAACCACAACTGATTAATGTCCAGGGTTTGAGGGACTTTGCAGAGCTCAACACTAAAAGAAAAGTTGTCAAACTTTTCCTGTCATGGCTCAGAGCCCTCTCAGGTAGATGAGGTAGAAAGTTTATTGAAATCCCAGTTTGTAGACAATCTCATGGAACAGGCATCATTGAGACACTACAATGTTGGTCCACATATGAACTCAGAGGCCATGATATTACATAGAAGATGTGCATAGGCTCAAAAAGAACAAAGTCTGAACACTGAGAAAAGGGAACAAAAATCCTACACCTAATCAAGAAGTTTCTTTGTACATGATACTTCCTGGGAAAGGGAAAATCAGTTTTCTCCAAAGGAGTGTCACTGGAGATATGAAGCACATTTGAGGCCAGACTTCAAGACCTAGAGTCATTGGACAACACAAAATTTCTTCCATGTTATTTCTCTGTGCATTTTGTTATGTTAATTTTAGTTTATTGGTTTTCTTTTCTCTTTCTCAGTTTTGTTTGTTTGTTTGCCTCATTTATGGACTTATTTATTGTTAATTTTATTTTTACTTAAGTTTTTGCTTTGTTTGAGAGAGAAAGAAGAGGAGAGAGAAGGAGAGAGAGAATGAAGGAAGGAGAGAGGGCATGGAAAGGAAGAAAGAGAGAGGATCCAATGGAATAGAGAGAAGATAAAGACTATGATAAAAATATACTGCATGGAAAATATTTTTAAATAGGATTTTGAATAGAGAACCTTATTTCTAGCTATTGGAATCTCTATACAGTATGCTTTTGATTTCCTTTTAAAAACAATACATTAAACAATTATAAATCAATTCCATCAACCAATTCCATATATCTGTGTGTGTGTATATGTGTGTGTGTCTGTATGATTGTATATGTATGAGAGAGAGGTGAGAATTTCTTCATTGAAATAAAAATATTAGTAGTAACAAGTGTTGCTCTTGACATTTATTCTTTCCTTGTTGTCAACATGTCACTTTATCAGATAAATTAAACTAACAGTGAGACTTACAAGGACATTTTAATTGAGATTGTTAAGGTCATGTTGGAAGGTCAATATTTTACTTTTTGTGTAGTGACATGGAACACGTTAAATATTTTTCTACCATTAGATATCTATGCTTACCAATTATATACAAGATATAAACTGCAATCCTAATGTCCAGAAATGTATGATTTTGGTAATTTTATCATGCCTTTAGGGCACTGAGAGTTAACATCAGAAAAAAAAAAGTGGTCATCACAGCTTAAAAAGCAAACAAACAAACTTTAGGAAGATAACTTTTAATCTAATTTTTGTTCGTTTCTCATTTCTTTATATTACACTTTCAAAAATGTGCAGTAACAAGTCATTCTTATATTTAAAAATTATTGGGGCCAAGGTTGAAATTGTTTTAGTACAATACATGTAAACTTCTTCTTTCTGTGGTCCACAGCTCCGTGATGCTAATTAAAGCCTGTTGTAAACAGGCTTTCAGAGAAACTTGGTCTCTTGAGTCCCAAGCCTCATCACCATCTCTCTTCACATCCTGTCACTTGCCTTGGTATTTAAGTAAGATTTCTGCCATCATTAATCAAAAATCCTAGATGTTTGTATCTAAATGTATTTCCATTAAAATAATAATAAAAAAATTTTAAGCTTAATTTTTTAAACTTTACTAGCTCCCAAGAAAAAGCACAGATAGTTATGTGTATAACATATTCATATTTGTTAATACTTGCTGTGTCTATACTATATTTTAAGGTTAGTCACTATTTGGTTAGGTGTTATAGATGAATATTTATTTTTCAATTCTAACATATAAAGTAATAAATATCACTATAGTATTTGCATAAATACTTTGATCTTATACTCACCAATATAGATCTCTCTGTAAACAATACACATGTGCATGCATAAATAAAAAGATATGGAAACAACATGTAGACCATATAATATTGACAATGTGTTGCAATGTTAATTAAAATATTAAGTAGCTAATTCATTTCTTCTCAGAACTAACAATTTCTTGAGGGAATTCTTTGTGGCTGAATGTACTCATAGTCCTTTATGTGCCATCTTATCTATTTAATATTCCTTGAACTTCTCATGTTATGAGATATTTCCTCAATTTTGTAGAATGCCCAGTAGGGTATTTACACACAGCTTTGTTTGTTTGTCATGTTTTTCTTCATATTTTATGTTTGCAAATAAGTGTGCAATCATATATGGTGCAAATGTCTATATTTAACAGTGAATATAAATAAGACATAAAACTACAATTTCATGTCATGTATTGACTGTTTATTCATTACCAATTTGCCAAGTGCTTTATGACTTCAACTAATCCTATTGAAAATCATTTCAGAAGAGAGCATTTAGTCTCATGGGCCTGTGCAGCCAGACATCATTATTATATCCTCAGTATTTTTCAGAATTGGTGGCCAAGAAAAGAAGTGGAGTATAAGATGGAATGTGAATATCTAGTTTCTTGGAAATATTCAATATCCTTGGATAAAGGGAGTAATTAGAAAAATTATTTAAAATGTTGGTATTCCCTGCATAGATATGTTTATTGATTTATAGTTTTTAAAATGTATTAAATATTTATCTTTCCCTCTGCCCATTCCACCTTCCCCTTTTCCTTTGAGCAGAGAAGCATCCCTTTTGGTGTCATCTTCACCCTCTTTCCAATAGCCATCCCAACCCCAGTACATCAAGTTGCTAGGGACATCCCCTCCCACTAAGGCTAGACAACTCTGTCTATTTAAGGGAGCAGGATCTACAGGCAATCAGACAAGCAGCAGGCTCTGGGACAGTCCTCGCTCCAGCTGTGGGTGGACCTGCATGTAGAAAAAGTACTCATTTGCAACATATGTGCAATGGTCCTATGTCCAGCCTATGCTAGATCTTCAGTTGGTAGTTCAGGCTTTGGGAGCTCCCAAGGGTCCAGGTTAGTTAAGACTTTTGGTCTTCCTCTGGTGTCCCTACCCTCTTTGGATCCCTCAATCCTTTTTCCAACTCTTCAGGAGGACTTCCTGAACTCTAATATTTGTCCATGATGCATCTTTCCATTGTATGCTTGTTGAGCCTCTCAGAGGACCGTTACACTATGTTTCTGTATGTCATCAAAACAAAGTATAATTAGTAGTATCAGGAATTGTTTTTTGCAAATGCGATGGGTTTCCATTTGAAAGTCATTGGTTAGCCTGGCAGTGGTGGTACACACCTTTAACCCCAGCACTTGGGAGACAGAGGCAGGCAGATTTATGAGTCTGAGACTAGCCTAGTCTACAAAGTGAGTTCCAGGACATCCAGGACTATACAGAGAAATCCAGTGTTGATAAAACAAACAAACAAACAAACAAAAAAGTCATTGGTTGGTCATTCCCTCAGTCTATACTCTATCTTTGTCCTTACACATTGTAGGCAAAAAACATTTTGGGTTCATGACTTTGTGGAATGGGGGAGGGCTTGAGTGACAGGGTACTGGGAGGAGATTGGACAATGAAATTGGAAATAAATAAGTATTGTGAGTAAATAAATAAATGATTTATCTTGAATATTGAGACTGACATACCATTAAAATTTGTTCCCAAAGCAAAAACACCTTTCTTAGTTCATGTGCCTCTTCTATACTGTGTTGAATAGCATATTCACTTCATTGACACTACAGAAATTGTAGAAAATTCAAACTTCCACTCACTCATCCAATATCTTAATGAGCCCAAGAAATGCATATAATTATCAGGGACTCAATTAATTCATCTAGAAATAAAGAATTCCCTATAATGCAAAATACTATGATAGATTTTCTATCAGTAATAAATGAACTGTTTTATGGAGGTAATTCAAATATAATTACCCTAAATAGGCATTCTAATAATCAAAAAGGAAATTGAAGAAAGCTGAAATCTATACAATGTTAACTCTTCAAACAACATCTAAAAATATATAAAAGTGATATCTGTGGCAGTAAAGTAACATTCATCCTTCAAATAGCTCAAATTAATATATTTTGAAAGAATTCTAGAGGGGTGAAGTGGTAGTGGGTGTGTGGGTGATTGGAGAAGTACCCTCTCAGAGACTAAGGGAAGAGAGAATGGGATAGGGTTTGGGGAAGGGAGACCAGGAAGGGATATCACATTTGAAATGTAAATACATAAAATAACCAATAATATATATATTAAAATCATATTTTGCTTTATTTATGATGAATAAAATAGATTATCTGGAAGTAATTGACTAAAGAATTAATTCATTCCCTTGCATTGCTTGTCCTTAACTAACTCTATCCAGTTGCTATTGGATCACTATTACCCAATGAAAATACTGATCTATCTTCAAGACTTGGTGTTGTTTGTTTTTCATCTTCTTGTAAGAACAAGGTCAAGCTTCACCTAAAACAAATACACTTGCAAAAAGATGCAGCAAGCACATTATCCTTTCTGTGATTAAAAAGTCTTCAAACTGAGAGTTTCAAGGTTAAACCTGAGTCAAACTGATTCTTTGTCAAACTGAGCTGTCTAATAATTATGTAAACTGTTTTCATTGTAGAACACTGGGTTTATCTAAATTGCTGTCTTGTATAATCTTTAAGTCAAACTATACACACACACACACACACACACACACACACAAACACATGTACACTCTCACACACACACATACAAAAATGCACACACACACATACATCTTATATTTAAATGTCAGAGAAAGTTATGGAGTATTGTTGCTGATTAAAAGATGTCCCAATGAAATGGATAAAATCTAGGCATTTAGTGATTAATTTTCAATTTTCAATTTTAATTATAGAATTTGGATGTTGCTAGGTCAGCCATCTTAAAAAGACTTTAGAAGTTTCATAATTCATGATTTAAAAATCAAATATCAAGCTGGGCAGTGGTGGTTCACGCCTTTAATCCTAGCACTTGGGATTAAGAGGCAGATGGATCTCTGAGTTTGAGGCCAGCCTGGCCTACAGAATGAGTTCCAGGACAGCCAGGGCTATACAGAGAAACCCTGTCTCAGAAAACCAAAAAAAAAAAAAAAAAAAAAAAAAAAAAAAAAAAAAAATCAAATATCAAATTCATCTTTTTGTAGATATTTATAAATAACTTTTCAATGTGAAGCAATCATAGACTCTAGCAGCAAGGTTCTTTAGCATAATATACATTTTGGTGCCTGGAAATTTCCAAATGTATATAACATATCAACTAAACTAGTTCTACCATGGTATTCAAAATGAATGACAAACACAAGAACTAAAAATATTGTCAAACTCGTATGTATTAGAGAATGATGGAATTTGAATAATCATAAGGTCTGGGCTATTGTCCAATTCAAAAGATTATAATCATTTAGACATCAATTTCTTCTTCCAGTGCTGTAACTAGATCCAGTTCAATGTTAGAATACATTCATTACAACAAAACCCATTCCAGAACAAAGACTGCAATTTCAGTATTAAGAACATTATGAAGTTGACCCATTGTCATGCAGTACTCAGTCTACTTCAGTTGTGTCTGTATGTCAGGCCTACAAAACCTGAAGCATATGCTTCACAGAGAGCCAGTCTCCTGAGTATTCAGTCCCTGACATCCTAGCTCTGATGTGTTCCAGATTGGTCTCTGCTAAAGTCTGTGGAGAGATCTGCGTGCTTTCTTTATTCAGGCATAAAGGTGCCCTAAGAAATATTTCGTTATAGCTAAAACTAAGATTTTAACATTGTTTCCTGGCCTCCACAGTGTTTCAATGAACCCAACTGATTTCTTAGCTGTGATTAGCTTGGAATTTTTTACAAGGAAGCTGCCTTATCAGACAGGGTATCTTCAGAGTTAGAGATAGTAATCAGACACTATTGCTATCTATAAACATAGTTAGAACTCTAGGAGCAGTGCCACACATGGCAGAATTGCTTTACAAACTAGAGAGTAGTTGAAAAGTTTTCTGAACTAATATTTGCATTACAAGCCAAACCATTCCCAGGAGCTGCTAGAATGGGACCTCCTGGTGCTTACCTGCTTCAGACCAAGAGAATTTGCTTGGGGCTGCCAAGATAGCCCAGCTGGGAAGAGCACTATTGCTCTTTGGAAGGAATCATTTACACCTGGTTGTTTGATCTTACTGACTTTGATGTGACCACTACTTGCCCACATGATCCCTGACATTCACCCTGTTTCTGTATACTGTATAAGCCTGATTTTCACTTTGTGCAAATACACTCAGATACCACACTCCCTTGTGTCCTCTCTGTTTGTCACTTGCTGAATTCTTTGCCCACCAGGCCAGAACTCTTATCACCCTGTGGAACAAGGGGTCCCTGCAGAAACCTAGTTGGTGGCAACCCATAGTGAAACAATCAAGAGATTGTTATAAAATTCAAACAAATTATTCATTCACACCTCAAAAAACTATCAAGATAAAGGTAATGTCAATAAGTACAAATCATTTGACAAAATCCAACACCCTTTCATGATAAAAGTCTTGGAAAGATCAGAAATTCAAGGCCCATACCTAAACATAGTAAAAGCAATTTACAGCGAACTAGTATATAAAAGGAAATATACAGAAAGTAGTGGACAGCAGAAATCTCTGCTGTAATTGTTCCACAACCACTTGCAACTTTTTTTATTGGTACAAGGTATTTATGTAAAGTTTATTTCTTTATTTTTTTAATTATTTATTTATTTACATTTCATCCATTTATTTACATTACATTTTGACCCACCTCCCAGTACCCCCTCCCACAGTTTCTCATCCCACTCCTCCTCATCCTTGCATCCAAGAGGGTGCTATTCCCTCCACCAGGGCTTGCTCTTTTCTGGGGCCTTATGTATCTAGATGATTAGCCGCATCTTCTCCTACTGAGGCCAGACTAGACAGTGCTCTGTTTTATATGGGCAGGGGATCTGGTACCAGTTCCTGTGTGCTACCTGGTTGGTGTCTCAGTCTCAGGAGCTACCTGGGGTCAGGATTAGTTGAGCTGTTGGTCTCCCTATGGGGTTGTCCTTCCCTTCTGCTTCTTCAACCCTTCCCTTAATTCAATGGTAGGGATCCTTGACTTCAGTCCAATGGTTGGGTGTATATAATCTGCATCTAGCTCAGTACAGTGCTGGTGGAGCCTCTCCAGGGACAGCCATGCCAGTAAGCACATCATAGCATCAGTAATAGTATCAGACCTTAGTGTCTCCTTGTGAGATGGGTCCCAAGTTGGATCAGTCATTGGACTTCCTTTCCTTTAGGCTCTTCTCTACTTTCGTACCTGAAGGTTTTTTTTTTTTTTTTTTTTTTTGATAGAAACAATTATGGGCAGAAATTTTGACTGTGGGTTGGTAACCTGGTCCCTTAAGTTGAGGCCCTGTCTTTGTACTGGTGATGGACACTTTGAGTCCCCTCACACCTTGTAACTTTTTATGTGTGTTGTTAGCAAGGTCAATTTGAGATGGATTTCTCACTAGGATGAGAACTCTTTCACTTGACTCTCAAGTCATGAGAAATATCACTTTATTTTGAAATTTGGTCATTATATGTTTTAGTTCTGTCTTGTAATGGTTACATTCTAGAATACTGTAGATGAAAAGTACAGCAATAACCTTCTCTATAACAATCTCAGAAGGACAAGATTTCTGTGATAGGCATAGTGGTTCATCAGTATTTTAGCCTAAATTTTTTCATAAGAATTAAATAATATGGGACAAGTTAGACTGATAAGTCTATCTATTAATGCCCTTCTGTACACTAAATTCATAAAGCAACAATATTCTGAGAAAGTGGACACCTTTCATCTCCTAGTTTAGGAACTTTAAAGCATTTATTTTTAATGAACGAAAAGTTACAAAATAGAAAGCTTAGAAAATGCCATGAAAGATGTTGATTTCACTTAAAGCAGGATGTTAAGAAATTGAAAGTCTATGGTACAACCAATAGAATGTCAATGTTTGTGCAAAAAAATAGTAAATTCATAGCTTCATGAATATAAGCAAAATGCAAAGCCAATTAATGCATAAAGAGAAAAAGCAAGATAGCAAAGGGGTGTTTTCTTCAGTGGATAGAAAATATTCAAAGGTCACTTTCAAATTATCTTTCTAGAAGAATACAACTTTAATTGGGTCACATTGTAGAGTAAATTATGTCCCTATGCATTGTGTTAAACTAAACAAATCAGTTGGCAGTTAGTAGATTATATTAGCTATGTGTATATCTAACAAAATAATGTTTTAACAGAGAAATCAAAGAAACTTAAGATCAATGTGTATTATATAAAAGACAGTAATTGTTCAACTGAACATGCACAAGTCTGTTCTCTGATAAGCACCAAATGCTTTACAGTGCTAAGTTTTATTTGCTAAAGTAACTCATCCCACTTACTGAATAGTTAAACTTCTACCAAAAAAATTCCTAAGGTAGTGTAAACAGTTAGTATCAGAAATGTTGCCATATGTAGCCAGCCAAAGGCATATTCAAGAAATAGAGTGAATCTCACATCAAGGATTGAAAATGTAGAACATAAAAATCAGATACAGTGTCAATTAATGAAATCTGACAGAAATCACCTGGGATTTAGCATGGATCTGGACACAGCATGTAGAGATATTTTACAATGACACTGTAAAAGGAGAAAAGAAAAAAATGTAGTAAATGGCAGACTATCATGTCAAAGAAAATGCTAAAAATATATGTTTACTGGGAGATCACGAAAGCATCAGGAACATCAGTGATGAGGGATTGAGAGGAGGAGAGTTTAGTCTTTATTCACAGTACAAAGAATCTTTCTGTAAAAAAGAAGCTGGAGTGGAGGAGAGGAGGCTGTGTGTGGGAATAAGCTGGACTTCTCCATGGTCAAGTTGTGTATCTTGAGTGGAAGTGTCTTGTGTGACCATGTTGAGTTGTGTAGGTTTTGTTTTCTGGAGCACAGTAATTTATATAGTGTTGGCAACAACCTGAGGTTTTTGGGGTGATTCAAGTAGAGTCCTTTTGGCCAACAAGTTTGACTGTTGTAGATGTAACCCAATCCTGGTACTTGAAGCTTCATTCATTGATGTGAGAATGTTACTTGGGACTATTTCTTGACCACTATTTGTTTTCATTTTTACTAATTATACACATACACACACACAAACATATATACACTCAAACACACATACACACACACATATATGAGGTTTCTATTTTATTAGGTTTTGATACTATCCTTCAATTGTAGGTGTTCCTCACTATAATTCCTCGTACAATTTCCTCCCCCTCCTCCCCCCTTGATAATCCCATTCCAGAGTTTCCCACATTGATCCATACATATCTATTCCATTTCATTTTCCTAATGTGAACTGTCTATTACCTCTAGTTAGAACTCATACCTGACACAGCTTGGAGGACCAAAAAGTGGAAACTAGATAGCCCAGGGAACTAAGACAAAACCAAGTAATACTAGTCTTTACAAAATGTAGTGATTAGTCTATTCTATACTCATAAATCAGTACAGCTATCAACAGAGAAACTCCTTCCTGGAACTGATGGGAACAAATGCAGAGATTTATAGCCAGACATTATTCAGAGAGGGAGAAACCTTGGAACACTTAGCCCTAAATGGGCTAATGTGTTGCCACTAACAAATCCCTGTCTTTAGAGTTCAGGAGAACCACAGAACAGGATGAGGAGGTGGAATGCAGGAGCCAAAAAGGACAGCAGATACCAAAAACAAAACAAAACAAGAACTCAGAGACCTAAGCAATATGCACAGGCCATGCACAGGTCTGTACCTGGTCTTCTGCATTTGTTAGATGGCTGTGGATTATTGGTCTTACGGGATTCCTGAGTTCCTGATTGTATGAATGGGTCTCTGATTCTTGTGCCTGCTCTTAGAGTCTTTTTCTTCTGTTGATTTAACTTGTAGAATTCCAAAGTGAGAGTTTTGCTTTATTTCACTGTTTTTATTTTTATAATAAAAAAACAAGTTAATGAATAAAAATCTAGGCACTAGAATAAAACATAACAACTTTCATTTATACTTGCTTATAGGGGAAAATCAGTTTTCTCCAATGCAGTGTGACATTGAGCATATTCACCACTCCAGGTCTGGTCTTTATATAGGATCATTGAATGAGGGGGGCCATCCAGCAGTCCCTCTCTCCGTGGGTGTTCTTGAACTGGGATAATTGAGTACCTGTGGAAAATAAGCGGGTGAGGGAGGAGACAAAGAAACCACACAAAGAAGATTTATCAAGGTGTGTCTTTACTAGAGAAAAAGGGTTTATATGGCACAGGCAGGATCGAAACCTAAACAATTCTTAGTTTTTAGCATAGATGTGATAGCAGGAAAACAGCACACCAGTCTGTATACAAAACAACACTTCAAACAGAGTTCTGGCAGAAACAGGCTGAGTTTCATTTAGTTTCAGTTCTTTTGATCTTCCCGAGCTGCAAAGTCCATGTTAGATCTCAGGGGCCACCGCCAGTGTTTCACGCCACAGGCTGGTGATCTCAGCCCAGGGCCTCTCATGGCTTTCTTTCGCTTCCAGAACCCACAATGAAGCAGAGGGACAGGATACCACAATTGTAGTTGATCAACAAAGAATGGATTCCACAGTTTTGTGTGTGTGTGTGTGGGGGGGGGTGTATGTGTTTGTGTGTGTGTGTGTGTGTATGTGTGTGTTTTATTTTGTTATGTTTGATATGTTTTTATTTATTTGTTTGTTTGGTAGGGCTAGATGGCAAATAAAAAGGTTAACACATGAGAGTGTGAGAGCAAATAGAATCTATTATAAATGAGTATGGGATTGTCAAAGTAAATATTATGAAGTCATAATAAAGGATCCAGAGACTAAGAATGTTTGTTAATCTTCCTGAGTACTCTAACTGAGAGGGCCTGAGTCTAAGTTTCTATCAGCCAACCTACATCCTTTAGCAACTTCAGCTTCAAGGCCTCTGACATCTTTCCCTTGCCTTCATTGGCATTACTGTACACACGTGAGCAAATCCTTTATCTCACACACATACATAGAAATAAATACAAATGAATTTTAAAAATTAATTTTACTAAATTTATATCATTAAACACATTTATTAATTTGATTTCCTCGAATTAAGAATTGTTCATTTGGAGAGAGTTCAATAACTACTATCTAATCTCACTATTTGAAAATAAATAAATGAACAAAACCAATGATCTAGGATTGAAGGAAAAGTAAAGCATTGATTGAAACTGGATTGATTGCAACTCTGGTTGAGTTGGTCCATTTTTGTAGTAATGCATGAACCCAAGATAGAAGATGAAGAAGAAGAAAAGAACACTGAAAAAATCTGGTAGATGATAAAGTCAAACTGGTTCACTCTAGTTCAGTCCACTCATATCCATATCATAGGGTTCATGTATGTGTAATTGATAATAGTCTTCCCTATATCAATTCCAACACACAATCATAGTCATAGTTGCATGAAAGTGTGAAAATGTGATGTTAACTATTCTAATGTATTCTTTAAACATAGAAGTTACAAATTTTAAGCAAGATAATTTGTGGTGGTAGTAAATACACTTTTTTGAAATGTATCAGTGTAATTAGGTGATTAGTTTTTTTTCCTGCTCCATAACACTAGCCCAGCCATGCCCACTTTTTCTATTTTTAATCTTTTTTATTTGAGCTCTCTGTCTGACTCTCCCCTACTCCTCATGCTCTCTCAGTCGCTCTCTCTCTCTCTCTCTCTCTCTGTATATGTATGCGTATGTATATTTGTATGTGTGTGTGTTTGTATGTGTGTCTGAGAGAGAGAGTAAGAGAGAGAAAGAGAGACAGAGACAGAGACAGAGAGACAGAGAGACAGAGGGACAGAGGGACAGAGAGAGACAAAGACACAAAGACAGAGAGACCAAGAGAGTGTGTTTTAGGTGGAGTTTGTCCTATTAACCCTCTATTTGTTTGCTTATTTGTTAGCTTTGATTTTTGTTCATTTGTTTGAGTGTAAGAATATAAAACTGAATGGGCAAGGATGTAGGTAAGATCTGGGAAGGGTTGAGTTAGGGCTCAAATAGATAGGATCAAACTATATTGTACAAAATAATTAAAAACAATGATTCAAAAATTTAAAAAGAAAATAAATTACACCTATCATGTGATTTAGTCATTCTAATGGAGGCAAATATACTAAAAAAAAAAATGATATTACCATGTGAAAAGCACTGGAACATTTGTTTTTATTGTAAGATTATTTATAACAGTTATGAAGTTGGATAAAGTTAGATGCTTATCACTGGTGGAAAAATTTTAAAAATGGTGTAATAAATATAAGAAGATACCCAGTCATAGAATAATGGTTTGTTATTGGTAGGAAAATAACAGAATTGGAGGGCAATTGAGTTGATCAAATAAACTATACAGAAAATATCCACTGTTTTCATTTGTGGACATCACCTCTATCCAAGTAGAGAAAACAACAGACAAACAAATGAAAAGGGAAATCAGAAGGCATTATAAATTGGATATTCTATCTCAAATTTCCTTAAAAGGCTCAGGTTAGGTAACTGGATCTGAGCTTTTTAAACATGTTGGTGAGGTCATTGTATTTTAATACAAATTATTTTACCACTAAACATGTTTTATTGAAGGGTGGTACTTTGAAGGATAGAGCAGCCTCTAGTTCTCATCTAGTTCTCTATTTCCTGAACAGATTTGAACATAACATGACTGTGTTCTCCCTCTGTCATGGCCAGATCGGCCCCTGCAAACATGCTGGAATCCTACTAAAAATGTGAGCCAAAACAGTCTTTTCATTCCCTAAGTTGAGTTTTGTCAGACACTTTTGTCACAACAATGAGAAATGCACATAATACTAAAAAAAAAGTGTGTCCAAAGGGTAAAAGTGAGAGGTTATACAGCACAGAATTGTAGAAATAATAGCATGTAGATTTTCTGAAGTTATCATTGAGCAAATAATTCTCCACATATTACATATTTTATTTAAGTAGAGGATAGAAGTAATTTGCAATCTTCAAAGAAAATTAACTGACAGAATCAATACTTACTATACACATGTATTAAAATATCCTACTAAGTTTCATAATATGTAAAAGAATTGTTTGAATCAAAAAATTTAAAAGTGTTGAAGTGAAAAATGTTGTCAATCATTATTCAATTACTGCATAACCTATATGAGTACTAAATTAGCAAGTGGTACAGCATGAATTTATAGTTTAACAACATTTAAAAGGTGACTCTAAGAATTATACAGAATCTTTTTTAAATTAGACATGACATTCATAGTTTATTCATCAAAGAAGATTAGATGGGCTTTAAAGTACAATATTTAAAATACTTAAATATCACTTAAAGATTAATATTTTATATTTTTTCAAAAATATTACTGTTGACGTATTTTTAGAAAGACTACTTCAGTTGTTTTGAAGAGTAAGTGAAAAACATTACTCAAAGTCAAAATTTTGGAACTAGAAATTTAAATTATTAAATTTGAAAATTAAAACATTAAAAAATTCTAGAGCATAAAACATTCTTGTGTCTTCATTAATTGTTGGAGAATTTTGGGTGCTGTGTCTTGATCAATGATTACCTTTACTTTTCTCCTATTTCATTCCCATAATATAAAACACATCAATTTCATATACATGAATGTGTCATTGAAATGTCAATACATTTATCCTTTAACAGGAGATCTGTATTTTCAAAGAAAGTATATAGAAATCATAGTTATATGAATGTTTAATATTGGAAGGCAGCAAAGTCATTTCTGAGGTTAATTTATGGTATAAGGTAGGAGGTGTTAAAGCTCTAAAGCATTTGGAGGCTTATGGTACCATGGCAACTAATTTTTTAAAAAGTCACAATAGACCTTATAAAATGCTAACTCCACAAGGAACTGAGAAATCTTGAAATTGCAGACATTTAATTCTAATGCTTATTTAATTTCCTATAGGGCTCTGATAATTTTTGTTAATTCTCTATGATTAAATTCTTAAACCTACAAAATGAAAATTGTAATAATTAGAATTAAATATCCTAGATATTTTCCCATAAATACCAAATAATATGATTATAATATTTTAGAAGCCACATGAGCTTTTACACAAAAAGTGTTTTGATGTTACATAGCATTGACTACAGATTATAACATTTTTGAAATCATAAATAAATACATATATTAATGAATATGTACAACTCATTGTAGTCCCTGTGCTTCAGTGATAATATCTAATATTTGCTCAGTAATTTTGTATGGCACCTATTGAGGGATTTCTATAATTATCATAGCCTGCACAACAACACTTAGGGTGCATTTAATTCACTTCCTTTATTTCTGGTTAAAAAGGCATCTCAAATAAAATAAAGCCACTCCTACTGTTGGATATATTTTTAAAAAGTAAATGTGAGGAGATGCATGCTTTTTTCTTCATAACTATTGTACTGCAGGTATTTTTTTTTAATACAGCACACCTCTTCTGGTTCATGAATAAAACAGAAAATTATTAAAGATCATCATTGGCAAGCGATATATCTCTAAGTACCTTCTTTTTGTAGAAATTAAACTTTCCTTTCATGTTTTGGTTGATATGGAAGGTAAAATACAATGACTTTTCCCATCAAAGTTGTCTCCCTCCAAATGCTTGCAATCTGGTACAATTACTTAGGTGGTCATTCAGAAAGCTGTTCATTAATGTATGTCCAATGCTCCATTTAAAGGAAGATCTGCTATTACTGTTTCAACAACCCTTGTGACAAACCCATTTTTGTTATATTAACTATTTAGCTGACTTTTCATTATATCAGAAGAGAAAGGCAAAGGGATATTGACAGCTATTTTACTTCAGTTTTAATCTTTTATAATTTAGACATGTGCATAAGTCAAAGTTGTTCCTCTTCTCATTGACAATTCTGTCCTGTTGAAAACCTTCTTCGCATCAAGCCTCCCATGTAATTTGTCTGTCTGTCTGTCTGTCTATCTATCTATCTATCTATCTATCTATCTATCTATCTATCTATCTATCTATCTTTATGTGAGTCACTGAGTTTTATTGTAAATTCATGCTTGGGAATATGAGAACATGGCTGACAATGTATTGAAACAGCCTAGAGAGACACAATTGTCTGACCCTGGCATTGTGGTATTAGAAACTATACTTGTTCTTTCTTGCCCACTGCTAATTTGTTTCTTTGATTCATTGCTCAGCTTCTATCCTTGTGGGTCATTAATTGGTAAGGAATTATGATGGATAGGTTCACAAAATTTTGCAGTAGTGATAGCTTTCTGAATCCATAATGACTGAAATTAATTCAAAATCAAGAATGTGTAAATATAAGGTGTATCAGCAGTACTCAACCATGTTGTAATATGCAGCTTCACCATATTCTTGGTTCTAGACACAAAGCATGGCTGTTTTACACTCTCCGGGTTATCAGACCTGTAATGACAATGGACAAAGCCTGAAATATATCAGCCCATATTCTAGAATTTTATATGTTTTGAATTGCTAATGTTTAAGTGTTTTTATTTTTCCTCTATGGACAAAAACAAATTTTAATGAGGAAGCAACGATTTAAGAGTTTCCAATCGTTGGGTGGTGGTGGTGCACCCCTTTAATCCCAGCACTTGGGAGGCAGAGGCAGGCAGATTTCCGAGTTCGAGGCCAGCTTGGTCTACAGAGTGAGTTCCAGGACAGCCAGGGCTACACAGAAAAATCCTGCCTCAAAACAAAACAAAACAAAACAAAACAAAAAACAAAAACACAAAAAACAAAAATAAAACAAGAGTTTCCAATCACCAGTCAACAGCATTTAAGTGTTAATGTACAAAACAAATTTACATTTGGGATATTTTATATCTCAGTATTTGTCTTGTAAAAGTAATGTTTGAATGTTCTAAAATTATTAATTTAATATTAGATTGAGAGTACAGGACAAGTTACAAAAATTTCTGAAATGATTCTAAAAGCACTTCCATCACTTTATTTTATGATATAGTGTGAGATAGCATTCTCAGTCCAGATGATTTTTATAAATAAAATAACAATAAACACAGAAAAAATTAAACATGCTGTGTACCTGGCAGTATCAAATATTCAGCCAACATTCAATTCATTCAATAAATAAACAGCTTTGTTTCTTTAGTATGCAAATTTTCTTTAATGTTTAGTAAATGGTTAATTATATGTATACCAAAGGATGTTTTAAAAATAAATTTCCAGATGAATTTGTGATTTGATTTATATACTAACTTTATATATTACTAGATCATATGAAATTTTCTGTGGGGGAAAAGGGTGCCTAAGTAGAAAAATCTCAAGAAATCTTGGTTCTGCTGGAGCACTGATAAGAAGAAAGCACAGTGGAAGCCAACAGCTTCAGAAGGTGCAGCTAAAGCAAGGCCAGCAGAATAGGCTACAACAGAATGGGGCAGTAATTATTTAAGAGTTACTGAGAGTCATCAGACACTAGTGAAAGTGTGGGGTGTCAGCCTAGAAAGGTAGAAAGTTATGAATTGTTGGTATGAAGAAGAGGAGGTTGTGAGAAGAAGTCAGAACTAAGATCCAATCACTGAACAGGGGTACGCGAACCAGAAGGTCCTAAGGTCTCAGACATACTTGGCTCAAGAACTATAAAATTTATCATTGTATATTCCAGACCCAAGAGGCCTGAGTGAAAACTGGGATCCCAGTATGTAGTGTCAAGTTGAGGTACTTCACCCTGTTGCTGGATAACTCTATTGAAACTCTTTGTATATGGTCATATATATCCTTTTTATGCATGTATATATTTTAGAAATTTCTGGAAGAGTTTGTCATGTGACTTTTTGAAAGGCCTTTAGTATTAATTAGTATAGAGTTTTTTATTGACTATGTGCACAAGGCTACATATCAAAAGTTCTGTGAGCCAGTGACAATTAAAACAATATTTTATTTTATGTATATGTCTCGTAAACTATGTTCATATGTAGTAACTTTGAATGAGAATAGGGAATGCAGTGGTACTGTCTCATAATAAAGAGCTTAGGTAAGTGGAATCAATGTATTTATTTTGAACCCTATCCATTTTATTAACAAATACTAATCATATTAATTTTGAAAATACATCACATTGGTCACAAAAGTGATACTAGAAAAACATTTTGGATACCTGGAGAGGATTTCAGATTGTATTCAACTCTTTTTATAGAAGGTAATTCAGAAAATTATATCAAATGATTATATATATATATATTTAATATGTATTATATATACAAACATATATAAATATACATTGAATTAAACAAATACAAACACTCAACAAGGTATACACTTACATGGATACACAAAAACACATAAGACCATTATATCCAAATAACATAACTCTAATTGCCCGATTGTCTGTTGAGATACAAAGAAAGTTAAGTGTTTGATATGTAAGCTTGGCAGCCTGAACTGGGTCTCAGGGACACACATAAAGAGAGAGGCAAGGAAGCAAATGTATAAAATTATCCTCTGACTTCCATAAATGCACTGTGCCACAGGAACAGCTCCCACAATAATAATATACTAAATAATAATAATAACAACAATAATAATGAAAATGATAATGCAGTGAACATAGACTCAAACCTATTATTCCCTTTGTTGTTTATTGTTTATATTATGTATTTTCTTTATTTACATTTCAAATGTAAATTCCCAAATTTCCCTCAGAAAAAAACCTCTGTTCTCTTCCCTTTCCCCCTGCTCACCAACCTACCTCTCCCACTTCCTGGCCCTGGTATTCCCCTACACTGGGGCATAGAACCTTCACAGGACCAAGGGCCTCTCCTCCCATTGATGACACTCTAGGCCATCCTCTGCTACATATGCAGCTGGAGCCATTAGTCCCACCATGTATACTCTTTGGTTGGTGGCTTAGTTCGTGGGAGCTCTGGGGGTACTTGTTAATTCATATTGTTTTTCCTCCTAAGGGGCTGTAAACCCCTTATGTCCTTTCTCTAGCTCCTTGCGTCTTCTCTAGCTCCTTCATTTGGGGCCCTGTGCTCAGTCCAATGGATGGCTGTGAGCCTCTACTTCTGTATTAGTTGGGCACTGTCAGAACTGTCAGAGCCTCTCAGGAGACAGTTATATCAGGCTCCTGTCAGCCAGCACTTGCTAGGATCGACAATAGTATTTGGGTTTGGTGATTGAATATGGGAAATATCCCCAGGTGGAGCAGTCTCTGAATTGTCCTTCCTTCAGTCTCTGCTCCATCCTTTGTCTCTGCAACTCCTTCCATGGGTATTTTGTTCCCCATTCTGAGAAGGATCGAAGTATCCACACTTTGGTCTTCCTTCTTCTTGAGTTTCTTGTGGTTTGTGGATTGTATCTTGGGTATTCCGAGCTTCTGGGCTAATATCCAGTTATCAGTGAGTGTTTATTGTTGTAAGTTGTAGATTATTTAAAAAATGAAACAACCTGTAAAAATCTAATTTGCTTTTAAAAGTGTGTGTGTGGTGTCTGTGTGTGTGTGTGTGTGTGTGTGTGTGATGGCTCTGTGTGTGTGTGTGTCTGTGTGTGTGTGTCTGTGTATGTCTGTCTGTCTGTGTGTGCATGTGTGTGTGTGTGGTGTCTCTGTGTGTGTGCGTGTGTGTCTGTGTGTGTGTGTGTGGTATCTGTGTGTATGTGTCTGTGTGTGTGTTGTCTCTGTGTGTGTGTGTGCCTGTGTGTGTGTATCTGTGTGTGTGTGTGTGTATGTCTGTCTGTCTGTGTGTGTATGTGTGTGTGTGTGTGTGTGGTGTCTCTCTGTGTGTGTATGTGTGTGTGTTCACACGAGTACAAGTGCCTGGAAAGGATGGAAGATGGTGTTAGATTTCCTGGAACTGAAGTTACTACAAGTGGCTGTGAGCCAGCTGACAGAGATGCTCACCTAGAAACTCAAGACCTTTTGAAGCTATCCTGCTTTATAACCATTAAGCACTCTTTCCAGTTATTAGATACTCCTTCTGTGGTGGTTTAAGTAGGAAAGGCTCCCATAGATTCATGTGTCTGGATACCTGGTCCATAGGAAGTGTCACTATTAGGAGTCATGTGTACTCCTTGGTTGGTGGTTTAGTCCCTGGGAGCTCTGGGGGATTTGGTTGGTTAATATTGTTGTTCTTTATATGGGTTACAAAGCCCTTCAGCTCCTTAAGTCCTTTCTCTAACTCCTCCATTGGAGACCCTATGGTTGGAGATCCAATGGTTGGCTGTGAGCATCCTACTCTGTATTTGTCAAGCTCTGGCAGAGCCTCTAAGGAGACAGCTTATCAGGCTCCTGTCACTTCTTCGCACTTCTTGGCATCCACAATAGTGTCTGCGTTTGGTGACTGTATATGTGATGGGTCCCCAGATGGTTAAGTCTATGAATGGCCTTTCCTTCAGTCTGCTCCACACTTTGTCTCTGTATTTGCTCCCATACGTACTTTGTTACCCCTTCTAAGAAAGACTGAAGTATCCATACTTAGGTATTCGGTCTTATTGAGCTTCATTTGGTCTGTGAATTGTATCTTAGGTGTTTGGAGCTTTTGGGCTAATATCCACTTATCAGTGAGTACATACCACGTGTGTTCTTTTGTGATTGGGTTACCTCATTCAGGATGATATTTTCTAGTTCCATCCATTTGCCTAATAAGTTCATAAATTCATTGTTTTCAATAGCTGAGTAGTACTCCATTGTGTAAATGTCCCACATTTTCTGTATCCATTCCTTTGTTGAAGGACATCTGGGTTCTTTCCAGCTTCTGGCTATTATAAATAAGGCTGCTATGAACATAGTGGAGCATGTGTCCTTATTACATGTTAACTCATCTTCTGGGTAAATGACCAGGAGTGGTATAGCTGGGTCCTCTGGTAGTACTATGTCCAATTTCCTGAGGAACTGCCAAACCGATTTCCAGAGTGGTTGTACCAGCTTGCTATCTCACCAGCAATGAAGGAGTATTCTTCTTTCTCTACAACCTCTCCAGCATCTGCTGTCACCTGAGTTTTCGATCTTAGCCATTCTGACTGGTGTGAGGTGGAATCTCAGGGTTCTTTTTATTTGCATTTTCCTGATGACTAATAATGTTGAACATTTCTTTAGGTGCTTCTTGGCCATTAAGTATTCCTCAGTTGAGATCTCTTTGTTTAGCTCTGTACCCCATTTTTAATAGGGTTATTGGGTTCTCTGGAGTCTAACTTCTTGAATTTTTTGTATGTTTGAATATTATCCCTCTATTGGATGTAGGATTGATAAAGATCTTTTCCCATTTTGTCAGTTGCTACTTTTTCCTAGTTACAATTTCCTTTGCCTTAAAGAAGCTTTGCAGTTTTGTGAGGTCCCATTTGTCTATTGTTGATCTTAATTCTAATCTTCTACTCCAGTACCATGTTTGCATACATGCTGCAGTGTTTCCTTCCATGATGATAATGGATTAAACCTCTGGAACTGTTAGCTAGTCACAATGAAATGTTTTTCTTTATAAGAGGTGCTGTAGTCATGGTTTCTCTTCCTAGTAATGAAGCCCTAACTCAGTAACCTTATTAAAATTTTAGAGCTGAAGTTCCAGAATATCCAGTTACCTTCCCACTTCTAAGACATTACTAAGATTATATGCAGAGGCAGCCCTAATATCATGTGGTCTTGCAATGAGTGTTCTGCCAGAGCCATGCTATCAATATGTTTCTCCAATCAGCTTGTTATGAGAATAAGAGACTTAATTACTCTAAAATCAGACAACACACCTCTTTAAATTGCACTCAGATCTGTATTTTTTTTCAAAAACAAAACAGAAGACCCTCTGAATCATGTATTCTATAGTTACATCGAAATTAAAAAAAAAAAAAAAGAAAAACTTTTCTTTCTTTCCTCTTTTTTTTTTTTCTTTTTTGGCTGACAAGGCATAAAAGCTAAATAATTGGTGATACAGACCCTGACCTGGCCATCTCCTTGAACCAGGCCAGACTTCCAGTGGAGGATTCTAAACTCGCACCCAGCCAGAAAGCCCTCAAATTAACATTTATCCTGATAGCATGATGTGCTGGGTAAAAATGGCACAGATATTGTGGGAATGGCTAACCATTGACTGGCCCAGCTTGATACCCATGTCATGAGAGGGATCCCGTTCTCCCCTTGGCACTCCCCAGAAGACAAAGAACCAGAGGCTGAATGATCCAGAGCTGCATGGTAGAGTCAAAAAGACCTAGGATAGAACTGCTAAGCAAAGTAGATGAAATGATGCCTAATGATATTCTGCTATACAGAGATTGGTACCTAACCCAACCTTTATCAGAGATGCTTCATTGAACAACTGATGAAAACAGATGCAGAGACCCACACTTAAACATGAGGCATAGTTCAGGGAATCCTGCTGAAGAGGCAAAGTTAGGACAGTAGGAGCCAGAGACAGCAAAAAAAGAAAAAAAAAAAAAAACCACCCACCACCACCACCACCACCACCAACAACAACAACAACAACAACAACAACAGAATGTACACAGAGGAGCTCACTAAGACTGAACTGAGAATTAGGGAGCCAGGTTGGTTCTCACATAGGCCCCTGTATGTATGTTGTAGTTATGTAGCTGTGTTTTTGTGGGACTCCTAACAGAGGGAGCAGGGGCTATTTCTGATGCTTTTGCTTGCTTTTAGTATCTTGTTCTACTGGATTGCCTTGTCCAACCTTAATATTGAGGAGGTGCATAATTTTATTGAAACTGTATATGTCATGTTTGGTTGCTATCCCTGGGAAACCAGCTTTTTCCTGGAGGGAAACGGAGGTATTATAATAGACACATACATCAATAATGCTCTTTTCAAATTTATTTATTTATGTATTTATGTATGTATTTATTTATTTATATCCCAAATGCTACTCCCCTCCTGGTTCTCCTGTCACAAAGTCACTCCTCACAGCCCCCTCTCCTTCTCCTCAATATTATTCTTTTAAAGCAAGAAATATATCATCTTGCTCATTTTTTTGGTTCCAGTTGCTAGCTAATATCTGGTACAAGATATTGTTCTCAAATATTGTTTTGCAGATGGTAGGTAACATGTGCTAGTTGGTTTTGTTTTTTTGTTTGTTTGTTTTGGTAAATTTGGTACAAGTTAGAATTATCTAGGAAAAGGAAACATTGTTGAGAAAACACCTCCAACAGATTCACCTTGGCAAATCAGTGGGCAGTTTTCTTGACTTATGGTTGATATGAAAAGGCCCAGTTCCCTGGAAGCTCTGCGGGTACTAGTTAGTTCATACTTGTATAGCAGAGGATGGCCAAGTCAGTCATCAATGGGAGGAGAGGCCCTTGGCCCTGTGAAGGTTCTATGCCACAGTGTACAGGAATGCCAGGGCCAGTAAGCAGGAGGGGGTGGGGAGGTAAGCAGGGGGAGGGGAGACGGACCAGGTATTTATTTTAGTTTTTTTTTGGGGGGATAGGGAAACTTGGGAAAGGAAATATTATAAATAAAGAAAACATCTAATGAAATAATAATAATAATAATAATAATAATAATAATAATAATAATAATAATGGCCCAGTTCCTACACCTGGGCAATGTTTCTGGCAGTATAAGAAAAGTGGGTCTTCCTTGTGCTTGCTAATGTATGGTTGAGGGCTCAGTATAAATTAGTTGTCCAGGGCTAAAGGGTCAGCCCTAAAATTTTACATACTGCTAATAGTGTATAGACTCAACAGCCTATCTTTAGAGATAAATATGCACATAAGCATGCAGTAAAAAACTGATGAATAAAGGGCCTTGATTTTGAAATAGAAGAGGAATATGTATGTATGAGCATTTGGACTGAGTAAAATGAAGGCAGGCATGTTGTGATTAAAATATAATTTTTAAAAAATAATAAGAAAAAATTAAAAATGATATATAGTATCAAAAAAATACAAATAAAAGGAAAGAAAGCAGAGGAAGCAAGTATAGAGGGCAAGAGAGCAGGCAGCATTGCTGTATGGACTCCTCATAATTCCAGCCTCCAGGTTCCTACTTAGACATCCCTCTCTGACTTCCTCTCATGGGATGTTCCAGATTTAAGTTGAAATATACACTTTCCTTCCATTCATTTTAGTCAGTTTTTTTTTTTTTAAATCAGAGCAATAGCAAGCAATCTAAGATACATATATTATTGATAGTTTCTTTCCTACCGTTGTCTTCTGGAAAAAAATCCCTACTAAGTAAGTTTTATTCTTCTATAACTCATTGTTTTAAAATCTGCTTTCTTTTAATTTCAGGAATTACATCACTTACATCTAATTAAGCAGGCTGTTCAGTTATGTTTTGAAGGCACTGCTTTGTAAATACTCCTTATGTCCAGTTTTGTTAGGTATTATGGTTGGGTTCATGAGATTCCCTGAATCTATTATCTGTATTAGTAAAGTCTTCAGAGAAATTTTGTCCTTCATACTTTGTTCCATAAGTTTCAATGCTGTTCCCACCTCTACCTCTATCTCCTTCAAGGTCTCTTAACAGTCACAGGAATCCAAAAATTATATTTGAAAGAACCACTTCTGTGCCTTCATTTCCTGTGTTATCTCCACTGGCATTTTTCATGTTATTAGAGTTGAATATATATTTCGCAGTGTAACATATCTCTAAATAAATCACGCACAGTCGAGTTTAAACTTCCTGTTTCCATAATGATGAAGTGCCTTTGCTCCTAAATATTTTCGTAAGAGCTCTTGACTTAAGATTTATGAAAGAGGTGACTATTAGTGTTAGAAAAAATATTCTAAACTGAAAAAAGGCAAAAGTTAATAGTGGGTGTTCTGACAGTGCAGTTTTGAAATTAATGTGTTATTGCCTGTTCAATAACTCTGTAGTGACATAGGTTAACTTGTAATTATTGGTCACTGGAGATGGAAGTATTTGTCATCTATTGAAACTAATAACAACAAAGATTGTGGCTCATGTCCTTGTTGGACGTTGAGGACTTTCCAAATAACAAGTTTTGGACCTTAACCTGATATTTCTTTTTCAAAGTACTCCATCTGTCGAATGCCCTTCCTATCCTCAGTAGCATCTCCTTGGCTTTCTTAATAATTTAAATAAAATCACTGCACAATGTTTTTTACAAATTTGCATGCAAGTTATAAAAATTTGTTTTGAGGTATTAGTATATTAGGAGACCACTAATCACAATTGATATTACTGCTTTATTAAATTCTGTACTAATTTTACAAGCAAGATTTTTTTTTTGCAAGTTCAGACTGATTTGTAAGCTAACAGTAGTCAAAAACTGATAAATCTTGTGATTAAAATAAAATAATCTCTTCCATTCAAAGATTTGATGGAATTGTGAGAAACTTTTCTAAGAGGGTGTAATTATTTTAGCGGGTAGGAGCTCATTGGTTTAAGATGTCTTTCATTAGGCCTCATGGGCTGTTGGCTTCCCACTTTGGCAAGTTTATTGTTGTTGTCTTTGAACAGCTCATATTCAGTCATTCCTATTAGTGAAAAATCATGGTTGTAGCTTCAGTCATTACCAGACCTAATCTTCCAATAAAATCCCTTTATTCTCTGGCTCTTACAATGATTTATCTTCTCCTCTGTTATGACCTTTGACCCTTAGGTGTAGGAAAGTTTATATAGATGTATCTCTTGGGTCTGGACTTTTAAACCAAGATCTGTAAATAAGTAGTTTATATGTAAGTAACAGTTCAAATTTCCAGTAGTTACAAAATGCCCAAGTTAAACTTGGTGCTGGTTATAAAACACAGATTGTAAGGTATTTGTTCCTGAAAATTTTATTTACTTGGTCTATGTGAAGAAACTTTGAGTCAGCTTTAAAAATAGTCCCTATATGATAGTTATCCTTTGCAATAACACATATATTCCTTCTGTCTTTATTCTCCTGTTCTGAGGCTGGACAATTGTGAACAACATAGATTACATGACACTGCACGACGCAGATTGAGTAAAGATCTGCTCTAACCTCTTCTGGTTTACAAGTGAATGCCAAATCCACTGGCCCTCACTGCTCTTGTGCATTTCTGAAATAGGCTGCAGCTCAGTAGGACTACAGCTAAGTCCTGAGATGTGCTGTAGAAGCACATTTCTTTCGTCTTAGTCCTGGCGAATTTTTAAGCCATACAAAATAATTTACTTTCAATTATTCCAATAAGGTTTCTAAAAGATTGTGGATCAGTCCTTGGTCTTTTTAGAAATTTACCAGAAGCTGAGAAAGTAGCATTGCAAAATCAAATTCATCGTGAGGTACAGAATGAAATGAAAATAGGTCTATGTTTACTATCCAATATCGGAGTGGTTCTCTTGCAGGTACAAGGACCTATATTTAATCCATTGGATCAAAACTATATATATATTGTGAAAAAGAGTGTGCCATGTGCTTACAGTTGCTTCAGTATATCTGCATTACATATACTTTAGTATACCTGAAAGTATTTCATCTTTTTATTTGGGATTACTAGTTTCTTAATATCAATACTGATGACTCTAAACATACTACATTAGAGAAAAGAGTTTTGGTTGTTCAAGTACCATTAATTTATGTGAAAATCACAATCATATGCTAATAACATGTACACATGAACACAAACATACACATATCATATCATTTTGCACAAAATATTAAAAGCACTAAGTAGTCACAATAATGTTAACCCCTGCTGAGAAAAAAACACCCAGTCCAGGAGAAAAATAATACTTTAGATGTATATGTGTGAATTTAATCATATCCTATATTTTACCAGAGTAAAGCATTTTAATATTTCAGGCATTATATAATTAAAATTATATGAATTTTTTTTTATTTCACCAATGCTTCTGCCTTCCCTATAATGCCCAATAGTTTATTACTGGACTCTCACCTTACAGCACCCACAAATTCAATCCTCTCATTTCAAACACACACACATACACACATACAAACACACACAAACAAACACACACAGAGAGATAATTATTAATAATTTAAATAAAAATTCTGGTGTATTTAAACCTGTGAACATAAAACCTGAACTCACCACTTAGAGAATACTAGTGAGATATGAGTTAGACCGATACTGTGTTGCATATTGAGACACAGCGTCAACAGCGGAGAGATGAGATTGTGAACCCAGGTAACAAATTAGATTGATGTGTTGTCCTTGGCATAATGGCATTTTCATTTCTTAGTCCTACAATGTCCAAAACAAAACCATTTTTTATTGTTGTTCAAAATCCCAAGAGAAATGAGTTCAGGTGGTCTCAACTCAGTTTCTCATGTACAAGGGGACATATCAAAAAGGTGTCACAGACTGATAGTAATTTATCACGTTCACTTTGAAAAGCCATGGGATTATAAGCATGAAACAAATAACAGCAGAATGAGGCATTTTAGCACAATATCTGCCTTACTACATTAGCTAGTATTTTCTAAAACATTTTATGCAAATACTCGTGTGCACAAATAATGAGAATGTGTTGGTATAACATATCAATTTAACATATCGTTAACATTTAAAAAGGAAATTTAAGTTATTTGAAGCCATTGCTTATAATAGACGTATGAACAAAAATCTCATCATACATATTGAAAATCAAAATACATGAGATAAACAAATACTTAGATACAGGTTTCCTTTTGCGTTCATATCATAAATTATATTTATGTATTATACAATTATCCTCATATACACAAAGTTTACAAATTTTTATTCTTAAACCTTTAAGTGTGTGCTAATTTAGCTTTGAATAAAACAGGTAATTGAAAATAATTATATTGGTACATATAATTAGGCAATAGTTTCTGGAATTTGTTGTTTTCAGAGGAATATATGTATGGCATTACATTCTCGAGAACTTGTCTTAGATGCTTGCTGTGTAGAGTTACCTTTCATTCGCCATCAAATCCATTGTGACACATTGATCTCTTGGAAATCAGAAATGTCATCCATGTAACAGTGAGGAGAATATATCAGTACATGAGACATTGCAGAGATGCAGGTCACAAGAAAAGGACAAAGAGTAATTTATTCAAATACTCTTTGTATTTGATTCATATCGTAGCTAACCAGGAATTAATAAATCAAACAAGAAGTCAGAAGTATTTTGATAATATAAAAATCTGAAAGTATGCATATGACCATGCAGTTTCATTTTGAAAACAAGAAACAGAGGAATTTATTCAGGTGTCCTTTAAAACAAATTAGAGGCTCGGCAGAGAATGCCGTGGCTTATTATAAGGAAACATCTACAATATTGCCTTGAAAATGTCATCAAAAATGTGGTATAGAATTAATAATTGGTGAGTTGATATTGAAATTTAGGGGTAAAGTTATTATGTCAGTCATCCATTAGACATCTCTTTATGGATCCTTACTTATTGCAGGAATTTTATATGTTGTTCAAGAGAGACAGAATGATAATTTTTGATAGATTGTTTTCATAGCTTCAAATATATTAGTTATTTAATCACATGAAACAGAATTAAAATATGTTGCTTAGAAGTCAATAAAGATGCATGAAAACTATATTTTTTTTGCTGTATCCATTAGGTGCTGTTACAAATTTAAAATAGTTATTATTTTTATGTTATTATTCACATTGAAAGAAATAAAACTTTTATAATTTCTACCCTGCAACAGAACATTGTTGATGCTTTTAATTAAGGAAAAGATTTTTTGAAAAGAGAAAATAAGAGATGAATATTATCTTGTTTAAAAGGGTTTTTTTTATATATAACATTCAACATTTCCCGTCAAGTGACACATAAAAATTAGAGGAAAAAATGCAATCACATTGAGAAAAATAGTGATGTTTGGCTTTCTACTTCTGAGTTACTTGAGTCAAGAAAATGCCAACTCCCTCTTTTTCCTAACAAATTTCATTTTTAATAGCTTAATAATATCAATTTTGTAAATATATCACATGTTCATTATCCATTCATGTGTTTACAGATATTTAAGTTCTTTAGATTCATAGCTACTTTGAGTAAAGCAACGGTGAACATCAGTGAGCATGTATTTCCAGAGTAGGATGTGGAGTTTTTTATTTGCATTCTTGAGTAGTGTGGTTTGATCATAAGAGAGTTATATTTTTAGTGAGTGGGTAGGCGGAACAGAAGGTAAATTGGAAAAGAGAGAGAGATGTGACAATGAAGGCATTAATAAACTTTGTCTCTTCATGGAGCCTGTTATAGAATATAGCAATTTAATGTTTACAAAATAGAGTGTTAAGTTTTCAAAGAATTGATATGGTCATTTAAGGTAATAGTGCTGATTTTTAGAATCTTTACTTTAATCTAATTATTTTAACCCCAAATTGTCTTTTACATTAAATACTCTGGTTTTGTTCATCATATGGTAGCTGATATGAATATTTAAAACAAATATACATAGTTCTTTATACTTCAAACTAGAATGTATACTTAAACACTTTTTGTTCAGATTCACCCTTAGAAGCTGACTTTGAATTCTTTTGGGAAGCTTCCAGGTATCTATTTCATATGCATGAGTCTGATACAAACAAACAGGCAATTACAGTTACCTTATCCAACTGTATGGTTGCACGTAACTCATGTTAACTTTGATTTAAAGTTTTACTCATCCAACCTGATTTTGTAATGTTCCCGAAAACGTTGTGCAGCTATCGCCTCCTGACTTGTGGGTGCATCGTCACCAAATATTACATTTTAATTATGTTATTTAATAAATGTTATTATTTATTTACATTCCATCTTTTGCCCCTCCTCCCGCCCCCTCCCACAGTTTCTTATCCCACTCCACTCCCTTGCCCTGAGAGGATGTTACCCCCTCCACCAGACTTCCCCCCCTTCCCTGGGTGGGACCTCAGGTCTCTCAAGAACTAGTTGCATTATCTCCCACTGAGGCCAAACTAGGAGGTCCTCTGCTATATGTGTGCCTGGGACCTCGGACCAACCCTGTATACAGCCTGGCAGGTCAATAGCTCAGTCTCTGGGGGCTCCCTGGAGTCCAGGTTATTTGAGACTGCTGGTCTTCCTATGGGTTAGACCTTCCCTTCAGTTTCTTTAATCTTTCCCTTAATTCACCCATAAAGATCCCCAAATTCAGTCCAAAGGATGTGTGTAAGGATTTGCTTTTGTCTCAGTCAGCTGCTGATAGAGCCTCTCAAAGGACAGCTGTGCTAGTCACCTATATTCAGTTTCTTCTCCATTTTTGTCCCTTAAGTTCTTTTAGACAAGAAACAGTTCTGGATCAGAAATTTTGATTGTGGGTTAGTAGTCCCGTCTCTCCACTAGAGGCACTGTCTCCTGAAGGAGGACTCTCACTTCTCTCTCCTCAGTGTTGGGTATTTTGGTTATAGTCAACCACATTGAGTCCTGAGAGTCTCCTATCTCCTGGGTCTTTGGTACTTTCTAAGGGGTTCCTCCACCTCCCACTGTTGGCTCCCTCCCTCCTGCCTCAGCTCAGTCTGCAACAGTCGCTGACACCTGCTGGGCTTAAACAATGGCCACTACACTGAGTTTTGCCTTGGTAGATTAGGGAGAAAGCTAAACCTGGTTGCTGACTTGCCTACTGCCTGAGGACATGCTGAATGTAAACAAACTTGACTGCCTGAGAACTGAGCTGGAGAAATCTTGGGTCTCCATGCCAGAGACTGTATTTATGTTATGCGTATATTTTATTCCTGCAGTTTTTGGTTTCATTTCTTACTTGCCAATATAAGCTCAAAATGCCCTGGCATCAGTGTCTCTTTGTTCTCCTGACCTGTTTATTTTGCAGGTCCTGCCAGACCTCCAGCTGAAGAGACCCATAGACCCGAGTGGAAGTCTGGGACAGTTTCACTCATCCCACCACCACCCTCACCCGAGGCTGCATATTTCCATTAATTCTCCTTGCTCAGTGAGCTTTTCTACTGTTCCTCTCCCTGATACCTGATCCTGTGTCCCTTTGCCCTCCCCCCTCACCTCTCTCACACAGATGCCTCCCTCCCTCAGCCTCCAGTGATTATTTTCTTCTGGAAGTATCCTCACTTAGGCCTTTTCGGCTTGTTATGCTTCTTATGGTCTGTGGGTTGTATCCTGGGTATTCTGTACTTTTTTGCTAATACCTACTTATCAGTAAGTACACACTCTGAATATCCTTTTAGGTCACATTTAGGTTATATTACTCAGGATGATATTTTCTAGTTCCATCGTTGCCGGCAAATTTCATGATGTCCATTGTGTAAATGAACCACATGTTCTGTATGCGTTCTTTGATTTAGGGACATATGGATTGTTTCCAGCTTCTGGCTATTACAAATAAGACTGCTAGGAACAGAGTGGAGCATGTGTCCTTACGGTATGGTAGAGCACCTTTTGGGTATATGCCTAGGAGTGGTATAGCTAGGTATTCAGGTTGAACTATTTTCAGATTACTGAGGAACTACCAGATTGATTTCCACAGTGGTTGTGCCAGCTTGCAGTCCCACTAGCAATGGTGTAGTGTTCATCTTTTTCTAAATACACAGCAGCAAGTGTTGTCACTAGAGTTTTTGATGTAAGCCATTCTGATTGGTGTAAGGTGGAATCTCAGGGTCCTTTTGATGTGCATTTTGCTGGTGTCTACGGATGTTGAACATTTCTTTAACAGCTTCTCGGCCATGCCATTTGAGATTCCTCTGTTGAGAATTCTGTTTAGGTCTGTATTCCATTTTTAATTGAGTTCTTTGGTTTTTTGGAGGATAGCTTCTTGAGTACTTTATATGCTTTGGATATTAGCCCTCTATTGGGTAAAGGGTTTGTGAAGATTTTTTTTTTTTCCAATCTGTAGGTTGCTGACTTGTCCAACTGACCATGTCTTTCACCTTAGAGAGACTTCTCAGGTTCTTGACATCCCATTTATCAGTTGTTAATCTTAGATCCTCAGCCATTGGCATTCTGTTCAGAAAATTTCCTCCTCTAGCAATGAGTTCAAGGCTCTTTCCCACTTTCTCTTCTATTAGATTCAGTGTATCTGGTTTGAGGCACTCTGACTGATGTTCAACTCATCAATCTTTTTTTTTTCAGATATTTTCTTTATTTACATATTATATGATATCTCCTTTCCCAGTTTCCCCTCCAAAAAATTAAATAAATAAATAAAATAAAATAAAAAATTAAAATAAAAAAACAAAAACAACAAAATACCACTGTTCCCTCCCTCTCCCTGCTCACCACTCCACCCTCTCCTGCTTATTGGCCCTGGCATTCCCCTACACTGGAGCATAGAACTTTCACAGGACCAAGGGCCTCTCCTCCCATTGATGACCAACTTGGCCATCCTCTGCTATACATATGCTGCTGGAGCCATGAGTCCCACCATGTGTACTCTTTGGTTGGTGGTTTAGTCCCTGGGAGCTCTGAGGGTAATAGTTCATATTGTTGTTCATCCTAAAGGGCTGCAAACCCTTCAGCTCCTTGGGTCCTTTCTCCAGCTCCTTCATTGGGAACCCTGTGTTCAGCCAATGGATCTTTGAGAGTATCATGTTTTATACTATATATTTTGATCATTGTCATGAATTCTCAAATGTTCTTAGGGCAACTCCATTCTGTTTTCCTATTAACCCAACTTGGTGTAGTTTTGTTTGTTTGCTTGTTTGTTTGTTAGTTTATAAACTCTGTAATGAATATATACTGCACAAAATATTTTTAAGCAGAAAATGTGGCAAAACTTAGCGGTTTTTCTTTTAATTGCTACATATGAAAGGCGGGTTGTATTTTATCTAATTTTTTTTTACCTTTTCTATTTTTTTAACTACCTTTGTGGACTCGAGTCCCTCTCTATCTCCTTCTTTCTGCCTCTCTTTGTTTATACGTGTTTCTGTTTCATTCTCTCTCCTTTCCTCCTTCTTATGGGTGTATTAACTTTGAAGTAGAGATTCACTCTGTATACACACTGACACTGAATTTGTGATCATCCTGCCTCTGGCTGAGTTCTGGGATTTTTGGTACATCACTACTTCCAGCCACATATATATGAAACTTATAGATTAGTTTATTTATATATGTATGTGCTTATATATGAAAGAATATTAATTAGGTCCACAAGTGGCCCAACATAGTAAGCAACATAGTCAATATTGCATATAACAACTATTGAAAATAGGAATGAATTCAAGGGTGCATAATGTAGTACTAATGTGAAAATTTATCATAACGTATATTTACTACAAAAAATACTTACCCAGGAAAAATCAAACTTTAAACAATCCATTGCATTTGTTCTTTTATTTTAATCCATTTCAGCAAACAATTGATCATATACAATAATTTTCTAAATTTAGTAAAATTGTTATCATATCAAAGTAATTGTGATACACTTAGAAAGGAGCTCAATGCTTAAAACAATTGGGTGTTGTTTATTCAATTGTTTTATACCTCAAACAATGGTTTTGAAATTTTCTTTCTTTAATTAATGTTTTTTATTAAATTAATTTATTTTTTTACACTCCTTCTTCCATTCCCTGCCTCCCTCTTCCAATCTACTCTCCAACTGCTCATCATCCTACACCTCCTCCCCACCCCCTGTCTCCATGTGGATGCCCACAACCCCCACCCTACCTGACCTCTAAACTCCCTAGGGCCTAAAGTATCTTGAGGGTTAGATGCATCATCTATGAATCAATACAGACCCAGAAGACCTCTACTGTATGTGTTTTGGGGGCTTCATATCAGCTGGTGTATGCTGTCTGTTTGGTGGTCCAGTGTTTGAGAGATATCAGGGGTCCAGATTAATTGAGACTGCTGATCCTCCTACAGGACTGCCCTTCTCCTCAGCTTCTTTCAGCCCTCCCTAATTCAACAACAGGGGTCAGCTGCTTCTGTCCATTGTTTGGGTGCAAATATCTGCATCTGACTCTTTCAGCTGCTTGTTGGGTCTTTTGAAGGGCAGTCATGATAGGTCCCTTCTTGTGAGCAATCCATAGCCTCATTAGTAGTGTCAGGCCTTGGGGCCTCCCATTTAGCTGGATCCCACTTTGGGCCTGCCCTGTACCTTTTCCTCAGGCTGCTCTTCTTTTCCATCCTTATTATTTCAGACAGGAAAAACTATGGGTCAGAGATGTACTGTGGGATGGCAAACCCATCCCTCCCTTGATGGCCTATCTTTCTGCTAGAGGTGGGCTCATAAGTTCCCTCTCCCTACTGTTGGGCATTTCATCTAAGTTCCCTCCCTTTGAATCCTGAAAGTCTCTTACCTACTAGGTCTCTGGTGCATTCTGGAGGATCCCCCCAATCTCCTATTTCTTGAGGTTGCCTGATTACATTCTTTATGTTGGCCCTCAGGGCCTTTTCCCTCACCCAATACTAGATCAGATTTCCCTCTCCCTCCTACTCCCCACCCTATCTACTTTCTCTCCCAAGTCCCCCCTCCCTCCCCAATTTTGATTGCTTTCTTCTCTCTCCCAAGTGGGACTGAGGTGTCCTCACTTGGGCACTTCAGCTTGTTGATCTTTTTGAGTTCTGTAGACTATACCTTGGGTATTCTGTACTTTTTTTTTTTTAACTAGTATCCACTTATTAGTGAGTACATACCAGAAAGCATCTTCAATAAATGGCTGGTCTAACTGACTGTCTGTATGTAGAAGGATGAAAATAGAGCCATATTTGTCACCTTGTACAAAGCTCAAGTCCAAGTGGACCAAGACCTCAACATGAAACCAGATACACTGAATCTTATAGAGGAGAAAGTGGGAAAAAGCCTTGAACTCATTGGCAAAGGGGGAAATTTCCTAAACAGAACTCCAGTGACTCATGCTCTAAGATCAAGAATTGATAAATGAGACCTCATGAAACTGGAAAGCTTCTGTAAGGCAAAGGACATAGTCAATAAGACAAATCGGCAGCCTACAGATTGGGAAAAAAATCTTCGCTAACCATATGCTGATAGAGGGCTAATATCTAAAATATATAAAGAGCTCAAGAAGTTAATCACCAAACAAACAAACAAACAAACAAAACACCCAATCAAAAAAAAAAACCACCCAATCAAAATCATTAAGCACCCAAAGAAATGTTCAAAGTCTTTAGTGATCAGAGAAATGCAAATCAAAATGACTCTGAGATTCCACCTTACACCAATCAAAATAGCTAAGATCAAAACCTCAGGTGACAACACATGATAGAGAGCATGTGGAGAAAGAGGAACACTCCTCCACCTGTGGTGGGAGTGCAAAGTGGTACATCCACTTTGGAAATCAATCTGAAGGTTCATCAGAAAATTAGAAATAGATCTACCTGAAGACCCAGCTATACCACTCCTGGGAATACACCCAAAGATACCCCACCATGCCACTGGGATACATGTCCCACTATGTTCATAGTGGTCTTATTTGTGATATCTAGAAGGTGGAAACAACCTAAATGTTCCAGGACAGAAGAATGGATACAGAACATGTGGTTCATTTACACAATGGAATACTGCTCCGCTATTAAGAATGAGGATTGCCGGCGTATGGTGGTGCATGACTTTAATCCCAGCACTTAGGAGGCAGAGGCAGGCACATTTCTGATTTCGAGGCCAGCCTGGTCTACAGAGTGAATTCCAGGACAGTCAGTGGTATATAAAGAAACCCTCTCAAAAAAAAAAAAAAAGATAAGAATGAGGATATCTTGAGTTTTGCAGGCAAATGGATGGAACTAGAAAATATCATCTTTAGTAAGGTAACTCAGACCCAAAGGGAAACAATGTTTTCTAACCTAGAGTATCACAATGTTTTCTACCTATGGTGCTGCATTACATTAAATAAGTTCAACTGTAGAACTTTATTATTATTATTAATTATTATTATTAATTATTAGTTAATGTTTTAAAAAAACTTTTATTGCATTATGATGAGAAAAGCTACATGATTTCAATGTATCTGAATTTGTTAACATTTAAAAACATATTTTAATTAAATAGAATTGAATCACATTCTTGTTTCCCTTTTGTACTACTCCTCCCAGAGACCCCCCCTTCAATACCTACAATATCTTTTTTGTCATATTCCTTAAATTTTATAAAATATTAAAACAATAAAAATAAGTATTATGAAAGTTGTTTGATGTAGAACAACAATCAATTTAACAGTCTTATGTAGATGCTCGTCTACAGCAATAGTGAAAATACATTTTTCTCAATATAAATTTTAAATAACTCCATATATATTAACTGTATACTTCAAAATAATACATCACTACTAATATTTTCTTAAATGAACATGAATATATAAAGTCTTTTTGTTTGTTTTGTATTTAGTAGAGTTTAAAATCTTGGCTCTTACTGTGGTACAAGCCCAAAATAAGAACAATTTTTAGACATTGGGTTTCATTGTAATGACCCGCACATCCCCAAAGGATTTTACCTCCATCATAGTAAACTGAGAGTTGATAGTTCTGCTGCACCAAGAAATGAATTGTAGGCTCGATTTTTGGATACAGACTTCCTGCTATGGTCAAAGCTATTTGACTTGAGTGAGTGACTTCATTCTCAGCCCACAGAGAACAGGTTACATTCATTTAAGAAATGGTGTAGGTATTAAAGTGGTCTATCCATAAAGTCATTCGCCAACTGTTTCAATGAACAATGGTTCTGCTTGATGGGGGCACAGACATTAGGTGAGGGTAAGAATTTGGTTCATTAGCTATGATAATTTGAAAAAACATTCATCTCAGAGAAAGAGTAACTTATAAAGTCCTCTTCTTCAAATTTGATACAAGAGTTACAAATGTCTATCAGACGCTTCAAGTCATAAAGTAGGATGTGCACAGCAGCAGTCAATTATCAAATGGAAGTGGTATATACGTGATCAAGCCAGAGCAGGTCCTGAGGGCACAAGCAAGTTACATGAAGAAGTTGCTCAAATGCCTATGGTTTCCACTCCTGTGACAATGCCATCTGCTGCCAAGCATGTGCCTATAGCCTCATGGGGTATTCCCTATGATGGTCTGACTGTAGAAAGGAAGACTAGGACCTGGTTTACTGATGGCTCTGCACGTTATGCAGGTACACCCAGAAGTGGACAGCTGTAGCATTACAACTCCTTTCTAAGACAACCCTGAAAGATACAGGTGAAGGAAAATCTTCACAGTGGGCAGAACTTCGGGCAGTATGCATGGTGTTACAGTTTGTTTGGAAGAAGAAATGGTCAGATGTACGATTGTTCACTGACTCATGGGCTGTAGCCAA
>NW_022196915.1:80057179-80063517 GCF_008632895.1 Mastomys coucha
GGTGCTTGCTGAGGGGGAAGGAAATACAGAATGGGTAGTAGAAGAAGGTAGTTATAAATACCAGCTAAAGCCATGTAATCAGTTGCAGAAATGAGGATTATAAAGTAATATGAATGCCTCTGTCTTATTTTGTTAAGAATACATTTTTCTTCCAATTTCTTTAACATCAATTGGTATTTAAGTTGAGACACTAAAAGAATGTTCCCAGGGGATATTGCCCCATTGTAAATTTACAAATGCATTTGCGATTGTACGAGGAATAGTTATATCATGTTAGGCATATTCATGATTTTGTTATTGTTTCATGTGGACTTGAGATATTATTTTTGTCAAGTTGACAAGGGGTGGATTGCAGTGGCTATTCCTGGTTGTCAACTTGACTATATCTGAAATGAACTACAATCCAGAATTAGAAGGCTGACCTGGCCCTAATCTGGAGGCTGAGAGATACAAGTTTCTGACCTGAATCTTGGCATGGAGATCTTGAGGTATAGTGGCTATGAATCCCAGAGGATTATGATAGAAAGATCTATGAGTTCAAGATCTTCTGGGATTAAAGGTGTGGTGGCATAGTGGCTATGAATACCAAAAGATTAAGACTGGAAGATCTATGAGTTCAAGCAGGGTCACCTGGGGTTAAAGGTGTGGTAACACCTTTAATTTGGGCCACACCTTTTGCTGGAGACCTATATAAGGACATTGGAAGAAGGAAAGTTCACTCTGCTTCACCTGCTTGCCTTGTGGGACTGAGAAACTGCTGGATCCTCGGACTTCCATTCACAGCTGCTGCCGACCATTGTTGGGAGATGATTGTTGGGAGTTGGACTACAGACTGTAAGTCATCAATAAATTCCTTTACTACATAGAGACTACCGTAACTTCTGTGACTCTAGAGAACTCTGACTAATACAGATCTTAAACATTAAAAAAAAAAGAGTTACAAATGTCAAGCAAAGCATTCAGTCTCACTTTGTTGTTCTCTTACAAGCCACCTCCCTAGTTAATCGTCTATGTTTCTTTTGGGTATATAAATACTTTTGAAATATATAAGCTGTACTGAAAACTATAGTATAGTGTAAAAACATGAGATAAACAATACTACTAATAGAGAGACTGAGAAAGAAGAAGCAAGATTTCAAGACCCTTGAACACAGCCAGACACTGTCACAAACATACAAGCTGACAGTCTATATAGACTGCACAATGTTGGACCTGTTTCTCCAATTACCAAATTAGAGAGACCATTGGATGACAACCAACAAATTTTCAATTCCTCATATTATTGGATTTCAATCGATTAGGATATGTTGGTAATATTAATTTCAAATTAATATATTAAGAAAAAGTAATTGTCACTTCCTGTTATTTTTGTTGTAAAAGGTGGAATTAGGTTTGTATGAATTTGTTGAAAAATTACTTTCTTGCTTCTTCTAGGGCGTAGTTTTGCTCCTTATATTGATGTTTTCCATCTATTATCCTTTGTAGGGTTGGATTTGTGTAAATATATTGTGTAAATTTTGTTTTGTCATGGAATATCTTGTTTTCTTCATCTATGGTAATTGAGAGTTTTGCTGGGTATAGTAGCCTGGGCTGGCATTTGTGTTCTTGTAGGGTTTGTATGAAATCTGCCCAGGATCTTCTAGCTTTCATAGTCTCTAGTGAGAAATCTGCCATAATTCTGATAGGCCTGCCTTTATATGTTACTTGCCTTTTTTCCCTTACTGCTTTTAAAATTCTTTCTTTGTTTAGTGCATTTGGTGTTTTGATTATTATGTGACGGGAGGAATTTCTTTTCTGGTCCAGTCTATTTGGAGTTCTGTAGGCTTCTTGTATGTTCATGGGCATCTCTTTCTTTAGGTTAGGGACATTTTCTTCTATAATTTTGTTGAAGATATTTACTGGCCCATTACTTTGGGAGTCTTCACTCTCTCCTATACCTATTATCCTTAGGTTTGGTCTTCTCATTGTGTCTTGGATTTCCTGGATGTTTTGGGTTAGGAGCTTTTTGCTTTTGGCATTTTCTTTGACTGTTGTGTCTATGTTTTCTAAGGTATCTTCTGCCTCTGAGATTCTCTCTTCTATCTCCTGTATTCTGTTGGTGATCTATGGCTCCTGATTTCTTTCCTAGGTTTTCTATCTCCAGGGTTGTCTCTCTTTCTGATTTCTTTATTGTTTCTCTTTCAATATTGTTTCAGAATTTTTAGATTCTGGATGTTTTTGCTCATTCCCTGCACCTGTTTGATTGTATTTTCCTGTAGTTCTTTAAGGGATTTTTGTATTTCCTGTTTGAGAGCTTCTAGCTCTTTACCTGTGTTCTCCTGTATTTCTTTGAGGGTGCTATTTATGTCTTTTTTAAGGTCCTGTATCATCATCATGATAAATAATTTTAGATCTGAATCTTGCTTTTCCAGTGTGATGGTGTGTCCAGGACTTGCTATGGTGGGAGAATTGCGTTATGATGATGGCAAGTGACCTTGGTTTGTGTTGTTTATTTTCTTATGCTTGCCCTCTGCCATCTGGTTAACTCTAATACTACCTGCCCTTGCTAAATCTGACTGGAGCCTGTCCTTCCTGTGACAGAGTTTGTGTCAGAACTCTTCAGAGTCAAGCTGTCTCTGTGATCCTGTTATTCTGGGATCCTATGATCCTGGGCTTGTTAGATCACCTGGGAGTGGGGCTTTCTCTGTGTGTTGTGTGGCTGCAGAGATTGTATCCAAGGTCTGCTCAGAACACTAACCCAGACAGACTGGAAGGAATCTGAGTCACTGGGCTGGCAGAGTTCCTATGTGCCTGGTCCCGCTGGTCCCAGTTACTCCCAGTGTTGGGACAGATGTTGATTCCTGCTCACCTCTGATCCTGGGTGTGTCAGAGCACCTGGGAGTGGAGCTTCCTGTGGGTGTTGTGGGACTGGATGCAGAGCTTGCACCCAACGTCTGCTCTGGATCCCAGCCCACAGTTAATCTTTTTTTTTTTTTACAGCCCAGTCATTACCCGCCTCTTGGTTTGCCATTTGTTTTACTTTCTTTACATACTATTGCAGCCTCTCCTCCCTCCTCTTTTTTTAGTCCCCTTTTTCCTCCCCTCTCCCTCCCTTTCTCCTCAGAGACAGGAGGCTCCCATGGATATCCATCTACTTGACATATGCTAGTTTCCTGTCTCCAAATATAGGAAAACTTTTAACCCAAAGAACATCAAATGTTTTTTTAGAAACTTTTAGGTTTGAATCTCTACTAGGACTCTGACAATAATCAATATTACCAAATTAGATAATTCCTAATTACTTGCTGTTTTTTTCCATTTTTCCTTTCATATCCTTTGTAGGTGACCTCGGGAGGTAACAGGTGGGGGGAGTCTCCAGAATGTACCAGAGACCTGGGAGGTGAGAGACTCTCAGGACTCAAAGGGAAGGATCTTAGATGAAATGGTCACACTGGGGAAAGAGAACTTGTAGAACCCACTACAGCAGAAAGACAGGGCATCTAGTGAGGTATGGAGATGTCATCCCATAGTCTAAAGCCCTGACCCATAATTGTTCCTTTCTGAAACAGCTGTAGGGAAAAAATTAGAGAAGAACCTGAGGAAAAGAAGACCCAGCAACAGGCTTAAAGTGGGATCTAGCTCAAGGGAAGGCCCCAAGCCCTGACACTACCACTGACACTACTACTGAGGTTATGAATACTCACAAGAAGGTGCCTATCTTGACTGCCCTCCAAAAGACCCATCAAGCAGTTGGAAGAGTCAGATGCAGATATTTGCACCCAACCAATGGACAGAAGCTGCTGATTCCTGTGGTTGAATTAGGGAAAAGCTAGAAGAAAGAAGATGGAAGAAGGAATGTCTTCTGTTGTATATGTGTTGGATGCCTCATATCACCTGGTTTATGGTGGCTCAGTGTCTGGGAGATCTCGCTTGGGAGTCCAGGCTAGTTGAGAGTTCTGGTTCTATAGAGTCGCCCTCTTTCTCGGCTATTTACTGTTGAGCTACTAGTCAAAACAGTCCCATAGAACCTCCCAACATCACAGGCTATTGCTGAGGCAAATTTTTGTTCTTCAAAAAGAGATGTTACAATCTTACTGCTAAATATAACGCTTACATTAAACATAAAGATGAGCATGGAGAAGTAAATGTGTGGCGCAACTTGAAGTTCCATCCCTGTCACATTCATGCTGCTAGTAGGTACTCTTCACATGACTACAGGAGAAAGACAATCACCAATCATTCAGCTACAAATTGTGAGACCTATACTGGTGTCCTTCCTGCAAGACATACTGGTACAACAGTGACACAAATGTCATGGTTTTAACCAACTACTTGAACCCTAACTGGATACTGCAAAAGCAGCCAAAAGCCTGAGACTACTTAGGACATAGGCCAAGGAAAAAAAACTCATACTATTATTTCTTAAAAAAGCATAGAAACAAAATGACTCCTAATGACATATTTTTATACCCATAGATGGGAACTCTCAACTCTCCTAAACAAACAAACAAACAAGCAAACAAAAAAACAAAAAAAATATCTTCTTGCACTAGATGGGGATTAACAACAATTCTATTTTAACTTTATGCTCTTTCTTGATGAAAATCTTGTTCTGTTTAAAATTTTCTAGAAATGAGCTCATATACTTATATATAGCATGGATGTAATGACTTTTTTATTTTCCTCCTAAATAAATGTATTATATCCTAATAGACTTATGATAACATTATCAATGTTATTAATTACAGCACTTGAGAAAATGGGAACCACATCATTGTACTCTCAAAAGTTTTATCTATAAATTGCCTGGGAGATTTGTACTAATTCTTATACAGACAGATGGGCCATTAAAGGCCATTGCACTTATTGCTACTATTGCATATTCTAGGTGAACAAATAGGTTTATTTGGGGTTATCTACAGGAGTATGGTTGAGGAGTTATTTGCTGCAATGGGTACTCAAAGATAACTGCAATACAAAAATGGTTACTTTTGCCTGAGGGATGGATATGAAAACTGAAGTCCTGGAGATTCCTACCTAACATTCAGGTATATCTGTCAAGGAGAATCTCACCCTTTTAAACAATTGATCACTTAAAAACAAAAACAACCCAGGGGAGAGAATCTGATGAGGATTACAACTTTGTGGTCTTTCTTTGTCTAATATTTCTTGAGCAACATAGCAATAATTATTTATGGAGCTTCATGAGACTCCTTCTTCCCAGCAAGAGGGAGTGCTTTTATTCAGAGAAAGCTACATAACAATAAAAAATAAATAACAAGTTTTCATTATCCATTTATTTGTTGTTGTTTCACTCTAGGAGAATTTAGTGTATATAAAATGGGACATATTATCTTAAAGAAAACTTCAATCACAAAGTTATGGATGCTAATGATTGAACTTAGGATATATAATACTAAGTGTAGCCATTATGTTTCAGAAACAACAAAAAGTATAACCTATGTTGTCCCTCATATATAGATTGTAACCTATTGAGTGGTTTTTAGAGTCATACTGCATAAAAATTCATATAAACACATATAACAATTCCACATTAGATTTTATATTTTCACATATAAATATCTATTTAACCTTCTTTTGGTAGGTTATACTGTATCCAAATGTACGTATCTTCTAACACACACATGCACGCACAAAGAGAGAGAGAGAGAGAGAGAGAGAGAGAGAGGAGAGAGAGAGCCTACTCGAATTCCTAGTCCTCTCCCAGGTGCTAGGATTATAGGTCTCTGACTCGATGCCCAGCTAAGGATGTAGTCTTAAGACTTTCAGACATAATTATACCAGCATGAGCTTCTTCAAAATTTATGTGCAAGACATTACTGTGGGATTTTGTTGGTGTGCCTATATGAAATAGCCAGTAGTAAGATGACTGACTCACAGGTCTTAAGGAAGTATTTCACTTCCCCAAAGAGAGACTTCATGCAGAAGGTACAGTTGCGTTCCTTAAGATTTTGTTGAAACAGGGTTTGTCTAACCCAGGCTGGCCTCATACGTGCAGTCCTGCCTCAACCTCCCTGATGTTTAGATTATATGGGTGCACCAGTATCTTCAATGCCTGGGAGAATCATAATGCCCAGAGCCTGAGTTATCACTTCTCCAGTCTTGAGAAACCATCTTATCAGCTGTCAGGTATGCAGGAATGAACACACTTGAGCCATCCAGGTCCAGTTACTCTTTACTTTCTAGCATGGACCTTCAGGTGTACTATTCAGCTTGCTTTAGCCTACATGCAGGGTGTTTTCAGTATGTTCTACACCTGCTTTGGCATTAGTGAGACTTGGTTTCAGCACACAGTTGTTCTTACTCTTATAATTACATGTAAACGTCTATTTAGCTTT
>NW_022196915.1:80064342-80089210 GCF_008632895.1 Mastomys coucha
TAAAATTACAGTCAGTACTCAACCCTTCTAGCAAAATATTTTTTTGAAAAATAAACTAAATGCCTTTAAAAATATATATATAAACAAACAAGGAAAAACAAATGACAACATACAAAACCCAGGAGTTTGTTTTATTTTAGCCAACTACTTTTAGCTTTTGGGTTTTCATGGCATGTGCTTAGTTAAAGTATATGACATATTTATTTCCTAATGCATTATAATAAAGTTTTATCTAATAAAAATAACAAGATGATAACTGGAAAGTTTCAAACTATATTAAAAGCTTTCACTCCCCACCCCCCCAAACATACTTACTGTATGTGGTGTCTCTGTGTCGGTGGAGGTTCATTCAGCCCAGGAGGCCCAGTACACTCCCTGGACTTTAAAGGTGATGGAGATGTTATTGCTTTTTCTCACTGTGATGCAAGACACTATGCATGGAATAGATGATGCCTCAAAGCCATGGGAACAATACTTACTGATATTTCTACAAGTTCTCTTTGAGTAGGTTTAAATACTCTTTATTCCCGGATACTTTCAGAGTATGTAGTCATTCTAAAATTAGGACTCTGCACTAAAGAAGAATTACTTGGAAAAAAATGAAAAGGTTTTTAAGTAATTATGAAAGATAGGAGCTTCAATTAAGATTTAGGTCCATTAAATATCTGAAAAGCACTCCTTAAATAAATGCAAAGCAGTTCTTATGTAATGTCAGTGACTGATGGCACACTTTAAAACACAAAGGAAGACTAAAAGGAATCATTCTGTAAATTACATGAAAATAATCTCTGGCACTTTCTGACTGTCCACTTATTGTCCAATCTACACCCTCCACCTATACACCAGCCAATTTCAATCACAGTTTACTATTTTTTTTCTCCACAAGGACAAAATAAGGACATTCCACTCACTTCATAATGGAGTTGGAGGATTTACTAAAATTACCGAGTGTTCTCTGTTTTCTGTGTAATTTGTCAACATCTTGGTCTAAAGTAAGCCAGCAAAACTGGGATATGCACAAGAGGCCCTGCCTTGGGCCCTTTTGAATTCATTTAAATGAGTTTCATGAAATACTCTAGCAATGAATTTTAAGTATGTCTTGGCCATTGCTTTCATATTTCCATGATAGATTGTGCTTTTGCTTGATAAAGGACTACTGATTTAATACTAGCAAAAATATTCCCTCATTCCCAGTCTGAAAATTTCTAGTCTATATCTCTTGTGGAAAAAAATAATGTACACCTTCTTTTGGCCTGCCTGACTTTACAGTAACTAATACAAGCCATTAATCAGGGAATGCTGTCATGCAAACCAGGGTCATTGTTAACAAAAGTTTTAGGTAAAATATATAATTCTGACACTAAGTTTTTGACACAACTGATTTTGATGACCAAAATACCATCACTGGCTTTAACGTTAAAAAATAAAATAAATAAAAGGCTTCTGTTCTTTTACTGCTCTGGCACTTAAAGTATTTTGATATTGTGACAGGCAAATCTACCAGCTGGGTGTTTGATGCTAAATATGGATTACACTTTTCAAACAGGTATGATTCATGCTTGAAATGATTTGTGTGAAATATCCATTTTGGAGCTGGAGAGAGAGCTCAGAATGTAAGACCCACATCCTCTCCTGTAGGAGATCAGAGCTCACTAGGATCCCGGTACCTACATTGGCTGGCTCACAGCCATCTGATGACTGGAACTCCAAGGGATCTGATGTATTCTTCTGCCTCCAGGGATACTTAACTCATGTGAACAAACCCATTCTCAACAATATGTTTATACATATAATAAAAAACCCAAAACATTAGCAAAGCTATATATTTCTATAAGGAGTACAGGTAGCTCCCTCAGAGCTCTTGAATTATTTCTGTAGGGTTTAACATGAAGTCTTGCAATTGAAGATGGACATTAAAAAAAAAGAAATAAAATAAAAACACACAACAGAATACTGTAGAAAAGCTACATCAGCACATGGTCAAAATTTCCACAGATTGTCTATGGAATCCCAATTGTTAATTTAGGAAACAGTCATATGCTTATCAGTAGAAGCACATTTTAACTGAAGATTTTAAAGAGAAAATTCTTAAGACATTCTCCTGAGGCAGGCATTTTTAGCCTGATGTACATGATTTAGTGTCTTGATTTCTTTCCCTGTTGCTTCAATAAAAATACTTTAACAGAGACAACTTAAGGGAGAAAAAGTTCATTTTAGCTTTCAGTTTTTGAGTGTACTGGAAATTGTGGTGGCACATGTATGGTCAGAGTAGTAAGAAAGATATCTGGTCATAAGGTCATCAGGAAATGGTAGTAGGAGGAGAGTCAGGCTATAACACTCATGGACTTGCCCTGGTGTCTTACCTTCTCCAGCAAGGTCCTACAGCCTAGGAGTTCACAGAAGTTCAACACAACATTACATTAGTCTATGTGGGACACTTCACATCCAACCCATAATATTACCTGTCACACCTTGTCTAGAAGTCTCAGAAAGCAATATGCAAATAATGAAACTATATACCGTTATGCTGTACTATTTAATCCATGCTAATATGAATTGTATATACAATTATAATGATGATAATAATAACTAATGAATGTAAATAGCCCTTATTCTTATAAGATATATAAAAGATATATATAAAATAATAATAATAATAAAATAATTATAGTCACTTATAAGATATATATATATAAGTATGTAATAAGATAGTTTACAAATATATAACTTTATATTTTTAGGCTTATTTTTGCTTTACCACAGAAACAAATTACACCTTATCCATGTTGGTGCTATAGTCTTTTACTCAATAATGATTGTGTATCCTGTATTACATCTTGTTATAAGTCTAGTAGCTAGGTGCAATTTATTTGTTTTTGTTTGTTTGTTTGTTTGTTTTAGTTTTTCAAGACATGGTTTCTCTGTGTAGCCCTGGCTGTCCTGGAACTCATTCTGTAGACCAGGCTGTCCTCAAACTCAGAAATACACCTCTGCTTTCCAAGTGCTGGGATTAAAGGGGTGTGCCACTTCTGTCAGGCTTTGTTTTTTTCTTAAAATATAAATATTATAGTAGGTAGCTCCTCTTGATTAAAACACATTTTCATGTTTAAAGGAATGAGAGAAAACTGCATGAAAAAAATCAGTTAAAGTAATTTTCTTTTTTGTTTGTTTGTTTGGGTTTTTTGAGTTTTTTTGTTTTTGTTTTTCTTTTTATTTTGGTTTTGGTTTTTTGAGACAGGGTTTCTCTGTGTAGCCCTGACTGTCATGGAATTCACTCTGTAGAACAGGCTGGCCTCAAACTCAGCAATATGCTTCCCAAATGCTGGGACTAAAGGTGTGTGCCACCACTGCTAAAGTAATTTTCTTATTTGCTATGTCTTCATACAATAATTGCAGATGATGTACAAGACTTTCTTCTTCTTTAAGATTAACCTTGTAGGTCAAACCTGAATTAAATCTAGATTCTGGTTTTTTGTTTGTTTGTTTGTTTTTTGAGAACACACAAGCAGACATCATCACCAAATTAAAAATCTAAGAGAGAAATTCAAACTCACAAGGTCTCATAAAACTTCCCAGTGAACATGCCACATGGTATCTGGATAATTTCTCGAGGCTAATGATTTTGACAACAGTGTAAATAGTATGCTGCTTTAATCAGTAGCCATGGGGATTAATGCAAAGACTATGTTACATACATAAGTAATTTGGAAACACAATCCATAGTTTGTGCAACATGCTTTCAGATTCAGTCTCAATATTTTAGTACATGGGACTTTCTTCAGTAGCTGGATTTAGGCACTTCAACGTTTAATTGAACCAAGGTCATAATGTCTTATATCTGCACTGCATTTTCCTTATCAAAAATAGAAAAAGTTCTGATAATGGCTTTAGATAACTACTGTTATCTAAATAACATCTCATATGGTTAAGCCTTTGGACTCTTAAAGAAACAAACATGTTATTTTAATCCTTGGTTATACAGTCCTTTTGGATTTTTAAGATAAATCAGGTAGCCAAAATTAACTCATTTATTTGTTTTAATGTCAAAGCTGATTGAGAATCTCATCCTTAGAGGACATTTGGCCTTGGGTAGAGACTCTGGTTTCTTAGTTAATTTTTCTCTATTGTTGTGACAACATGCAATGAATAAGTTGATTTACGAAAGAAAAAAAATAATTTTGTCACATGGCTTCAGAATTTCAGAATACATGATGGCTAAGCAAAGGCATGGTGACAATAACTGTAGAGAGCTTACAATTAGATCTGCCTGTAGGAGACAAAGACAGACACACATTTGAGATGACAAGTGCCTTTTGAAGCCTCAATGCCTACTGGGGGTGACACATTTCTCCAAACATCACCTGACTCTGCCCTTTGCAAACTGGGTTTTTTTCTTATAATCTGCCCAGTGAGATCTCCCAGGCCTCTCTAAACAAGAGAATTGGTGTAGAGCACCAGGAATAGAGGACTAATTAAGGGGCACTTCTATGTTCCCTGGGATTTACTTGATCTTTGAAGGCTAAGAGAAAATAGCTTTATGTTTCTGTATCCACTTTAATACCAACATCCCAGTGTGTTTATGCAGCCACCCAGAAGGTCTGGTACTTTAAAGTACTGTGCAACATTTAGATAAAGTTAGAGCTGAAATCAAATATGCTTATATAAATCTTTATTAGGCATTCATTTTTATATCAATACTTAGAAATGTTGCCAAGAGTGGATAAATATGAAATGAATATTCCATTGATTTATATAGACATTAACATCAGTTTTGGTAGGATGGGAAGCTGTAGGTGTGTAAAATTCTGACCAGATATGTGCTGTTGACATGAGCTGGTTATGTCAAAGACTAAAGTCTCAGACCTATAGGAAATTGACAAAGCTGTACCTTTAGGTGAGGCTCAGAGGGATGGCAAGGTCTTCCTTTGGTAGGCATGTGAATGTTCAGAGAGTGTGAAGACAGTCTCCATAATAGCTTTCTCCTGGGATACTGACAAGGTAAATACTGCGGCCCTGCAGAATCTGAAGTGTAAAGATTGCTAAAACTGCCTCTCTGATTTAGTGACATACCATAAATCCTTGATCCTTGATTAGCACTGTATACCACAAGCTCTGCCTCTGTGTTCAACTTTATGTACTAAATATGTCACACTTCAATTTGTAGTTTCTGTATCAGAGATCCTAACCAACCCAATCTGAGCTTTTTGCATTTCCATGTCTTTTCTTTATTCTGTCACCTACTTTATTCAAGGTTGCAGGACACAAGTTGTACAAGAGCATGGAACATCAGTACATAAAGCTTTAACTTCAGAAATCTTTTAAAATTATTATCAAACTATTTTATTTATTTCCGTTACAAATGTTTTCCCCCTTCCTAGCCTCCCTCCTGGAGTTATTCACCCCCTCTTCCCCACCTTTGCTTCTGAGAGGGTGCTTCCCCATTCCCCTCCCTACCACCTATCCAACCTCACCTTGCTATCCCACCCCCTGCATCCCAGTTCTCTGGGCATCAAGTCTCTACAAAATTAGCCACATCCTCTCCCACTGAGGCCAGACAAGACAATTCTCTGTTACATATGTACCATGTGGCTCCCAGAGTTCCAGGTTAGTTGATATTGTTGGTCTTCCAATGGGGTTGCCATCCCCTTCAGCTCCTTCAGTCCTTCCCCTAACTCTTTCTTAGGGTTCCTTGATCTAAGTTCAATGGTTGGCTGTATTTGCATCAATCTCACTCAGCTGCTGGTAGAGCCCTCAGAGGACAGCCATGTTGGGCTCCTGTCTCCAAGCACAGCATGGTATCAGAAATAGGGTCAGGGATTGGTACCCATGGATCCCAAGTCGGGCTGGTCACTGGAAAGTCTTTCCTTCAATCTCTGATCCTTTTTGTCTCTGCATTTCTTTTAGAGAGGAACAATTCTGGACTAAATATTTTGAAGGTATGTGGATGGCCCTAACCCTCCACTGGGTTCTTTGTCTGTTTACTAGAGGAGGTCTCTTCAGGTTCCACCTCCTCACTGTTGGACACTTCGGTGTCTCCTGAGTGAAGTAACCCAGTTCCAAAAGAGCATGTATGGTTTGTACTCACTGATAGTGGATATCAGCCAAAAAAGTACAAAATTTGCATGATACAACTCACAGACCATACAAAGTTTAACAAGAAGGAAGGTCCAAGTGAGGATATTTCAATCCCACTTAGAAGGGGGAACAAAATTATAAGGGAGGCAGAGGGAGGGAGGCATCTGAGTGGGAGATGCCAGGGAGAGAGAAAAAGAGGCCAGGATCAAGTATTGATGCAGACAGGAGAGAACCCAGAGGGCCAGGAGAATGGACAGAAATATGTAGCTCTGTGGGTGTGGGTGAGTAGACTTGGGCGTCCCAGAGACCTGGGAGGTGAGAGGCTCCCAGGACTCAATGGGGATTCATTAGGTGAAATGATTTCACAAATCTTTTTTTTTTTTTACTGGTTACTTTATTGGTTATTTACTTACATTTAAAATTTGTCCCCCTTCCTAGTTTCCCCTCCACAAACTCCCATCTCATGCCCTCTCCTTTGCCTCTGTGAAGGTGCTCCTCCACCCTCTCACCCACTCCTGCTTTGCCTCACTGCTCTTGCATCCCCCTACTCTGGGGTATCAAGCCCCATCTCTAAGTGATTAAGGGAAAATATAATGGAAAGTTTCATAATCCTTTTCAAAACCCTCAGGTCAAATTGTCTACAGATATTTGAAGCCATTTTCTGGATCTATAATTCACCAACTTGCTTATGATAATGTTTTGTTCAGAAATGTAGAAGTTATAACCCAGAGAATGCATATGTTTGAAGTATCATTTATGACAACTAAAGTATCTTTCATATTTGCTCAATTTTTTTTACACGGTTCCCTGAGCAAAAGCAATGTTCCTTTGTGTGATACAAGCATTGAATGTTGTGAACCAATTGAAGTCATCACTCTATATTTGCATGCTTCTCATAAAATGCTAGTTGCCTGAATCCCAGAGATAGACTCTCGTGCACCTATTGGATACTGTTTGGCAAAGGAGTGATGGTGTTTAAAGGAAACATGGAAGGGAAATGCTAATGAACAGCCTATGAAAATAGGTTATAACTGACATAAACCTCATCACTACCTCCTGGTCCCCTCTGATCCTCCTCCTTTCTCTTCTCTTCTCTTCTCTTCTCTTCTCTTCTCTTCTCTTCTCCTTTTCTTTGTTTCTTCTTTCTTTCTTCCTTTCTTCCTTCCTTTCTTTTCTTTTTTCTTCCATTTTTTCTTTGTTTGTTTGTTTCTGAGTCAAGGTGCAAGAAATTCAATATCCCAAATCAAAAAGGGCCTGTCTTTGGTAAAAACCACAATGTTAAACTTTCAAAATGTTAACTGAGATGAAATTATTTGGGCAAACTTTTCTGCTGCAATGTTTTGTAATTTAATTATGCGGTTCTTGCCCCACTTTCAAAAGGATGTGCAAGTGGTGGGTAGTGAAAGAGTCTTTCAAATAAATCTGAAGATATCAACATGAAATCTCAAAACTGGGACAGGATTCTGATGTGTTTTATCATAGCCCTCTTTGAAGGATCTTCTTTGTGAAGAATAAAGTTGCTATTAGAAGCATTCAGATACTGCTGACTTTATTCAATTTTATGGACATAAGTATAGTTTTTTAGTAAGGTGTATGTCTGTGCATGTGTGCCTCACTTATTCAGTAAACTTTTCAAGGCAATTTAGTCAAATAGACAAAGCACATAAAACAAGGGATGTTAGCTGTGAATAAAATAGTCCACATTTTATCTCAACTCAAATATATTAAACTGCTTTATTTCTTTATACAAGATAAAATTTAATGTCGTTGTTAGCTATATCAGGGCCAGATAGTCATTGTTCCCTCTGTTTCAGTCACCAGATATAGAGATTTGTAAGTAATCAAGAGACTGCCGAAACCAATTGGTGATAAGCATGAAAAATGTCAGTCATATATAAGAATGTAATACTAACTTTTCAAAATCCCCAAATCCATCCAGTTTGTTTGTGAAAACAATTATTTTATTTTATTGGATGTTGTTTGTGTTTGTATGTGTTGATTTTCAAACATGCGGGCATGTGCTTGTGTGTATATTTAGCAATTTCAGTGATCATTAGTTAAGAACATTTACCTTATTTTTTGAGATAAGATCTCACTGACCTGAAAAGCTAGCCTAGCTGGCCAGTAAGTCCAAGAGCCTTACAATGATCTACTTAGTCATAGATGAGATTATCAATGTGCACAACCACACTCAGCTTTTTTATATTTTTCGAAACAGTGCTACTGTGAATCAAATTTAGGCCTTATACTAAAAAGCAAACACTTTAACACATGAGCGTTTCCTCTAAACTCTATATCGTTATTTTAAATAAATTTTGCAATGTGCCAAATTATTTATAATGTCATAATAAAAGGTAAAATAACAAAATTCAAATCTACCTTCAGCAAATGCTTCTAAGTATTTCAAAGCCATATAGTGTGTCTTTGTGTTTTAACTGCTATATGTTTCTTATTTCATAATCATTATGTGTCATGAACAATTATATGTACTTTTATATTTGTTTAGGTACAAATAGCTCATATTAATTTTCATAGTACAATTGTGCTTATAGCTGTGATTAACTTTTCAGGTAAAAGCTGATCAAGAACTATTCAGTCTAACATATGTAGAACCGTTACATGGTACCTTTACAAGTTACCTTTTAAATATTAGAGTAAGTATAGAAGAGTAAATAAATAGAGAAACAGAAGACAAAAAACACTATCTATGAAAAATTGTATTTTTTCTAATAGCAAATTGTCAGATCCCATGATATTCTACATGTAATACTGATGAAAGACAGGCATTTGTTGAAGTGTATGACATATTATTATTTCTTTTTTTGTTGGATATATTCTTTATTTATATTTCAAATGTTTTCCCCTTTCTAGGTCTCCCCTTCAAGAACCCCTTATCACATCTCCCCACCCACTCATCCACTCCTGTCTTCCTGCCATAGCATTCCTCTACACTGGGGCATCAAACACCCTCAGGCCCGAGGGTTGCTCCTCCCACTGATGTCCAACAAAGCCATCTTCTGCCACATATGTGGCCAGTGCCATGGGTCCCTCGATGAGTATCTTTGGTTGGCTTGTCAGTCCCTGGGAGCTCTGAACTGTCTGGCCAGTTGACACTGTTGCTCCCCCCTTAGCTCTTTCAGTCCCTTCTCCAACTCCTCCATCAGAATCCAGAGCTCCTCTCAGGAGGCAACTACATCAGGCTTCAGTCAGCAAGCTCTTTCTGACATTCACAGTTGAGTCCGGATTAGTTTGGTGGCTATAAACCAGATGGATCCCCAGGTGGGGCAGTCTCTGGATGGCCTTTGCTTCAGTCTCTGCTCCACACTTTGATTGCATATTTCCTCCTGTGAATATTTTGTTCACCCTTCTAAGAAGCACTGAAGCATCCACATTTTGGTCTTCCTTCTTCTTAGGCTTCTTATGGTCTGTGAATTGAATCTTGGGTATTCTGAACTTTTGGGCTAATATACACTTATCAGTGATGATTTCTCCACCACAACACCTCTTGTAGGATGAAGATTTTGAAGCTGGATTCATGTTCCAAACTCTCCATTAGAAGCCTTATATGGTTACAGGAGATGGCCAGCTCAGGCTTCAGATTCTCAATTGCTGCTATTCTTAGCCTGGGTCATGTTCACAGATTCCTGGAAGATTTCATTTCATGATTTTTCTAGGTCCAGGTCTGGATCTCAAGCAGGTCAGGAAGCAGGAACTGATGCAGTGGCCATGGAGGGATGTTCCTTATTGGCTTGCTTGAGCTACAGTCCTGACTTCCTTTGGTGATGAAATGCAACATGGAAGTGTAATCTGAATAAACCCCTTTCCTCCCAACTTGCTTCTTTGTCATGATGTTTGTTCAGAAATAGAAACCCTGACTAAGACACTCATATTATATCTTGACCTCAGTTTCCCCAAACATTAGGTAGAACATGGAGAATCCTGCTTAAGATAGGAAGGAAGGATTGTAAGAGTCAAAGGAGTCAAAGACATGGCAAGAAAGTCCACAAAACCAACAAACCTGGGTCCATAGGGGTTCACAAACTGCCAACAAGGGAGCCTGCATGGTCATGAACTAGGTCCTCGGCACATATGTTAGAGTTGTTTATCTTGGACTTTTTGAGAGAGTCCAAACAGTGCGGACAGTGGCTGTCTCTGACTATTACCTTCCTATGAGACCCTTACCTTTTACTGGATTGCCTTATCTAGACTTGATAGAAGAGGAGGTGTCTAGTCTTACTGCAACTTAATATGCCAGGGCTGGGTGATATCTCTAGGCTGCCTGTACTTTTCTGAAGAGAAATGGCAGAAGAGTAAATATAGGGGAGAGGGGAGATATGGGGGGGATTGAGAGGAAATGAAGGAGGGGAATCTGAGATCAAGTTGTAAAATAAGTAAATTAATAGATAAATAAATACACAAATAAATGAATACAAGTCACACTCTATTTTTATACTAACGTGAAAAAACTGAATATCCTATCTCAGAGCAAATTCTAACAGAACCTCTTTGCCAACATCAAAGAAAATATACAAGCTCCTATTGCAAATGTGTGTCCACCAGTGATAGAGCACTGTACATGAGAGGAGTAGACAGCAATCCGACTGCTCTAAGTGGGTCTCAGTGTTTCTCTACATGCTGTAAGAACTGAATTATAGCTGCAAGTTTCTGGAACAGGGTTCAACAACAATGCTGTGCAAACTGTTACTTAGAAAGGAGCTTCTGTAGGTCATATGGTCTCAGGTACAAGATGTTCACGTCCATCTCTGCATTATAAAAGCAGTCATAGAAATTGCATATGCCAAAAGGGAGTGATCTTGATTATTAGGAATCCTTTCATTTTAAAATATAACTCATAAGCATAGAGTACAATTATCGCAATATTTCTTAGGAAGTTTTTTTATTAAAGTATGATCATAATTTTAAATAGATATTAATTTATTTGTAAAAAACATTGAGTAATAAGCTTTTCATAGAGTATGCTTTTCATGATACCTTATGTATTTACTTGGAAAGTTTTATGACTTTGTATTGAGAGGTTACTTCAGTGTATCTGAGTGAAAGGTGGACACCACCATCATCATCTTGCAGTTAACTGTATACTCAGGATAGAAGTTTTACTCTGAGTGGTTTTATCAAATGTCTGGTTTTAAGATGCAGTTATTTCCCAAATTATTATCATAATCTTTAACAATCTTTTAATGTTTTCAGTTCATAACTTTTATCATTAGACAAGGTGATAACATGGAAAAACCTAAATCATCTGAAAAATCACCTACATCATTCTCACTGAAATCATCAGTTTCTCCTCTTTCCAGTGATGAGTCAGCTCTAATACTCTGGGGAGTTGTTGATACTTCCATCTCCCTTATCTCTCTGTTAGCCACAAACATATTATTTTGAGCCTTATTAGAAATATTAACATTTGTCCAGTGCAATTATTTCTAGGTTGCCTATAAAAGCTAGATAAATTCTATATTACCATTTAAGAAATTTTAGGATGCTTCAGTTATAATATAAATTCCTTATATGTTTAATTGATAGAAATTACTTTTTCTGATGTTTCCACCTCATATTAAGTAGCTGACCCCTTTAGTACACAGATATGTACGTATGGCAAGATTTCATGAGTGATTTTAGTGACAACTCTCCTAGACTCCCATAAAAGTAATAAAAACTTCAATTTTCTAGATCTCCAGGATACCTTTGTGCTATATTATCTATAGGTTGCCACCAGTGTGCCCAATTTTGCAATCAGAAATTTACATCAGCGCTGAAAGCACAAATCAAATGAGAGTACTATATTTTTCATTTCAATTGCAATTTATTATTTTGCAAATAAAAACAAACTATGCAAGATGATTGCTTAAATAATTATAGGATTATTTGCTTTGCCTTTGCTGACTGCTGGGTAACTGGCCAGTGACTGTTGAATGTTGTCAGCATCCAGATGATGTCTCTCAGCTTTATTTACAGTTTAATTGGGTGCATGAGGTCAGTAATTTAATAAAAGGCTCAATGGCTAATTTTAAAGGTGACAAAATACTCTACAGAAATTGTTAAATAATAAAAGTAAAGATTAGGGCAGGGCTCCAACTTTACTAATCACTAAAACATTGTGAGACCTTTATATATATATATATATATATATATATATATATATATATATATATATATATATATTTAGAGTGATGGCATGAGCAAACTTAGCGAGCAATGAACCAAAACAAATTAACCTTTTAGTATCAGATAGCGCATCAAAGGGCTCCAGTATGTTCCAAGCTGACAACACCCCTGCATTCCTTACTACACAGCAAAGGTTACCATTACGAACCAAGGCTTTGAAAACCTTGAATTGTTACATGTAACTCAGGAGTGGAAACCATCAAAGGACCATGGTACACCTCCAATTTCAACTGCTTCTGAATTATTTTCTGAAGAAGAGGAAGAAAAGGAAGAGAAAGAGGAGGAAGAAGAAAAGGAAGAAAGGAAGAGAAAGAGGAAGAAAAAAAGAAAACAGAAAAAGACCAGTATAGACAGGTAATTAAAGAGTTAAATAGGTAGAAGAATATTTATCATACATGAATATTCATGAAGCCCTGCTCTGGTCTTTTTCAACAACTTCTGTCTTTATAAGGTGGGGTTCTAAATGAATGTACTGAGAAAATATAGAAAATTAAAACTAGGTGCCAAGGGATCATTCGATAATTCTGTTTGCTCTTTTAAATGATTTTCTAGAATAACTGTAATTCATACATCTTTCCTTCATTCATATATGAGACTGGATTTGCACAGGTTTCTGATTACATGAGGATGAATGAATTACCTTTAAGTATAAAGAAATGTGGGTAAACAGGTAAATTTAATATATTTGTTGTCATTCAACAATTTAGGTAGTGAAGGTTAGTTGAGTTTTTCATTATCAAGAGCTAGGGTAGCATGTGCTCTTCTCTCACTGTACATGAGATGTTCTGCTTCTAAGCCTTTGCATCGTCCTTTTGAAATGACCTTCTACTGAACTGGTGACTCAATCTCCATATTACTAACAAAATCAATTGCAATTTTTCTGGCTTTCCTTAAATCAATAAACTCTCTTTAGAGTAGTTAAACATCCAAAACAAATGAAACAAAATTATTGAAAATTGATTTACATTATTTGACAAAGTACAAATTTTTTGTCCTCCATATCATCAAAGGTTTTGGAGCATGTGATTTTTAGGATCTCCATTTATATATAGCTCATATTGAGGACAAGGACTCACTTTAGACAAATATAAAAGACACGAAATATTTGAACTACTTATTATTTGTAAAACAGCATGCAAATTGCCTTCAAATTTTATATAAAAGAGGAGAGGAGGCATGGAAATTTTTACATTCCTTTGAAAAATGATTTAGTTATATGATAAAAAATATTTACTTATCAAGATGAACAATATACATACAAAAATAATATATATATATAATGTAAATATGTAAAATAACATTATAGAGAAATACAGAAGGTACATACTTATAAAATACAAAGAGTTGGTGAATAGCACATTTATCACTAAACATTATTAAAAATTATGGAAAAGGTTGAAGAAGCTGAGGAGGAGGGTGACTCTGTAGACGAACCAGCAGTCTCTATTAACCTGGACCCCAGAGATCTCTCAGACACTGGACCACCAACCAAGCACCATACACCAGCTGATATGAGGCCCCAACACATATACAGCAAGGACTTCTGGGGCTGGGTTCAGTCAGAGAAGATGCCCCTAACCCTCGAGAGACTGGAGTCCCCAGGGAATGGAGAGATATAGTGTGTGTGTGTGTGTGTGTGTGTGTGTGTGTGTGTGTGTGTGGCAGGGGATACATCCTTGTGGAGATGAGAGAGGATGAGGTATGGGAAGTAGAACAGTCAGAGGTTGGACCAGGAGGGAGATAGCTGTAACAGGAAGCCCTGACTGCACATTCAGGTTTTGATGTTGCTCCTCAGACCCTCTGCAGGGACCAGGAGGAGCTCTGTGTCATGAAGTTTGCAGATCATTTGCAGATCAGTGAGCCTGGCCTCCTGGCTCAATGCCACTTTCCCACTCTGTTCAGGACCAATAAATATTAAAATGTGGATGCATACCAAAATAAAGGCAATTTGTTGTGTTGTAAAAAAATATCTGGAGTGTAAAGAAAATAGATGAAATAAAATAAAATTTAAAGAATTAATAAGCATTGCATTGAATTTTTTATAATTCATAAAAAATCTATATTAAAAAATCAAGGATTGTTTAAAAACAAGGAACTTTAGAATAGCATTATTAAATGAATAATTTCCTTTATAATTTCTCAGTTGAGAGAACGTTCAACTAAAAAAAATTTTGAATTTGTTTTGTTTTGTTTTGTAACCTCTAGCATGCATGTTTAATCAAACACCAAAGTATATACCTACTTATATATTTTCATATGTATTAAAGCAATTAACAAAGTAACAATGGTCATATAGGTAGATTTTACATTGTGTCTGGAATTGTAAATAATTTAGAGAATGTGCCTTTGTGATATTCAAGAATTATGTATTATAAGAGTTTTGATCATCCGCAGACATTATTCAAAAGTGTTCCTGAGTATACTTCTACCTATGCCAAGTATATAGTGAAACAAAAATGACATAGAACTATTTTATGCTGATAATTAAGTATTTTTGCCAAGTTTTCCATGTTTCTACCATTTGAGACCAGGATTGCCTCTTTTACTATATCCTGTCAGATGAATCAAAAGTATATTAAGAATACAGGGCTACTTTAGACATCAGTATGTTATGGCTAATGACTAACAAAAAATTGTTGAAGCATATACACATATGAAATTACATTTATACAATTATTTTCTGTACTGGAAATCTTTGTTGGACTATATGAATTCATATGAATAATAAGATTATGAGACAATAACAAAAAAATAAAAATAACAACTGCTGTTTTTGTTTGTTTGTTTGTTTGTTTGGGTTTTTTTTTTTTTGTGAACCAAAGTCTTTCTACTTAATATCAAAGATATGTTGTTGTCTCACACAGAATTTCTCGGTTTGAGAAAGAGTACGTAACATTCTTTCATATGCTTTAAACATATGTGCTGAAGAATACTTCCATAATGCTGAGTTTTTTAGAAGCAAATGCTGGTGAGGCAGCATCTGTGGTTTGGTGGTCTGCTTCCTCCATCGGGGTATCCTGACACTGCTGCACACCTGGCTGGAAGGTCGAAGGGGAGTCTCATCAAAATAGATGGGATGTGCCAATCCCAGCCCAGCTGGGAGTGAATGCTGGGGAGAGCAAACCTTCTCCAAGGATTTTAGTGTTACCACTCTTTTAGTACTTGGTGAAACTGCTCTCTTAGACAATCTTAAGTGAAACAGCTTGTGCATATACTTTATTCAGGGTGAACAAGGCTGTATATGAACCTTGGATAGTATAGTGGTAAGGAGGAATGTAAATCATTGGCTTGGGTTTAAAGCACTGGGAATTTCTCCTTTGCATGGAAAGGCATTCCAGGAGTACCAGGTTCTCGCTGAGCACATTCTTATTGGGAAAGAAGTTGAACTTGTCAAGGACTACATTATCTTCCTCAGGTAGAGGATGTGGGGGTTGGTCTCCCCAGAGAAGGGCAGAGAAGGAGAAGCTCTGCTGGAAAGGGAGTCCTCCGTTTTGTGCCATGCTCAGAGGAGCCAGTCATGGTGGACTGTGACCTTAAGTATCAGGGTTTCCCAGTGCTATAGATGTAATCTGAGTTCACATTTGTTCTCACTTTGTGATTCTTTGCACCAACAAGTGATGGTACCAGAATCAAGAATACCTGACAATGATAACTGAAGAGAAACATGTAGGAATCCATACCACATGTAAAGCCTTCTGCCTGTCCTCTTCAGTCCTTAGAATGTTTATCATAGTGACTCACCCATTTTTTATTAATTTTTCTTATTTTTTCTTTTCTTTTTTTTTTAGATAAAATTTTCTCTCTTTTTTTTTTTAGATATTTTATTTACATTTCAAATGTTCTCCCCTTTTGTGGTTTTCCCTCCAGAAACCCCTTATACCCTCCCCTCTCCCCCTGTTCTCCCACACACCTACTCCTGCTTCCAGGCCCTGGCATTCCCATACTCTGGGGCATAGAACCTTCACAGGGCCAAGGGCTTCTCCTCCCACTGATGACCGACTAGGGAATCCTCTGCTACATATACAGCTGGAGTCATGAGTCCCACCACGTGTACTCTTTGGTTCGTGGTTTAGTCCCTGGGAGCTATAGGAGTACTAGTTCGCTCATATTGTTGTTCCTCCTATGGGGCTGCAAACCCTTCAGCTCCTTGGGTCCTTTCTTTAGCTCATTTATTGGGGACCCTGTGCTCAGTCCAGTGGGTGACTGCGAGCCTCCACCTCTGTATTTATCAGGCACTGGCAGAGCCTCTCAGGAGACAGCTATGCTTTTCATTCATTATTCAGCAACCTAAAGTCTCATCATGGGACCATGCTATGGTAGATATATAATTTATAAATTATAATGTCTACTAGACATTTTTTAATTATTAGGATCATAGCGTTTTTCACTACATTTATATTCTTAAGTGAATTATTTTGGAGTTTATTAGAGATATGGATATGTACCCATATAATATATTAGAGATATGGATATGTACCCATATAAGATTTAAAGTACCCTTTCTTACTCATTAGCCTTAGTATTATTAATCTTTAAATTGTAGAGTGCAATGTTACTCTTTACTGGAAGTGTATTTGATTTTATAGAACATGTAAGGATGCTTGTTGGCAACTGTACCTGCAACAGTGAGAGTCTTCTCATAACTTTTCCAGAATACATTAATATATGCCTGCTTTATGGTCATGTTTATGGTAAATTTTATATGTGCCTTACCATGTTAGATTTATAGAATAATCGATTTCGATTCATATTTTACTAAGGTATTATTATACAATTTCCATTATTTGGAGGCTTTAAAACTTTACTTACTCATTCCTTCATTCACCATATTTTAGTACTATTTTGCCTAAAACATATATCCTCAAAATATAAATATGAATGTTCAGTGAATGAGACTTACATGATATTATACTCATCGTACTTTCAGTAGAAAGAAGATACTAAATACTCAATTTGTACTTTTGTTATCATATGTTAGTTACAAAAATTGATTTTAATATTAGATTTTACACAGGTTCAAAGTATATTTTGATCATATTTCCATGCCTACCTGACTCTTGTCCCATTACATCCATTCTTTTTCTAATTAATATTTCTTCCATTATTTAGTCTGATTTTTGAACTTAATAAATTTTACTAATGTTGGTTACAGAAGTGAGTGTGGGCATGTTTATAGAGAATCTTATGAATACAATAGAATACAATAAGAAGTTCTTTCAATTGAAACATAATTAATTCAGGAAAATAAGCTACAAAGTTTGAATGACAAATATATTGTCATATGGAAGTGTACTGACTGGTTTTGTGTGTCAACTTGACACAGGCTGGAGTTATCACAGAGAGCTTCAGTTGGGGAAATGCTTCCATTAGACCCAGCTATGGGGCATTTTCTCAATTAGTGATCAAGGAGGTAGGGCTCCTTGTGGATGGTGCCATCCCTGGACTGGAAGACTTGGGTTCTATAAGAGAGCAGGCTGAGCAAACCAGGAGAAGAAGCAAGCCAGTAAGAAACATCTCTCCATGGCCTCTGTCAGCTCCTGCTTCCTGACCTGCTTGAGTTCCAGTCCTGACTTTCTCTCGTGATCAACAGCAGTGTGGAAGTGTAAGCTCAATAAACCCTTTCTGCCCCAACTTGCTTCTTGGTCATGATGTTTGTGCAGGAATAGAAATCCTGACTAAGACAGGAGTTTAACATTTAGAGTTATTTTTAAAGTGTTTTTTTAAATATACAAATTATTTTAAAAATATTTTTAAAGTATACAAATCCAATATTTGTACTTAAATAAAGATGACTTCAAAAGTGTATAAAACAAAGCAAAATGAAAGCTATTTGATAGAATAAAAAATGAACACAAGTGAGCAAGTGAGTAGTAAATTAGGTAGATGATAAATCTGTGCGTGTGTTGGCTAGTTGTATGTCACAGAACTTTAGTCATCTGAGAGCTAAAAACCTCAGTTGAAAAACTGCATCCAGAAGACTCAGCAGTTTCTCATCATGAACCTAGTGTGTTGTGAGTTGGGACAACCCTGAGCTTGATGGTTCCATGTTCTATAAGAAGTAGGATGAGAAACGTGTGAGGAAAAAGCCAGGAAGCAACACTTCTCTATATGTGCATCATCTCTGACTTGACTGTGGTTTAAGATACGGAAACAAACAATCCCGCTTGTCTCTACGTTGCTTTGGTCACGGTGTTTCATCACAGCTATAACGATGCTAAGACAAGGTGATTGAAATTTCACTTCAGATTTTAAGATGTTCTGATCAGCTCACAGTTGAGTTTCCTGTGGGTGGGGAAACATGTTAATAAATTGCTTTTCCGTGAGGAGCAGGCTGGTTATCCTTAAATTGTGTGCCTGTCAAAATACCTCGTCTCTCACTTCTGAATGAAAAACATGTGATTTTCTAATCCAATTGCAGGATTTTATGCTCAAGTATTCATGCAGGTGGGAAATGCTTATTATGGTGGTTTTTACCTAATATAATAATAAATCTAGAATGTGTGCAATTTTAAACTTCTATTTAAATCTCCGTACAGATACTTTTAAGGTACTCTGCATGGGAGAACATGTTACAGTACTAGTGTGTGCCCTTAATCATTGAAACAACAGTGAATAATATAAATACCTATAAGATTTAAAAAAAATACTCTATGTGCCTTTTTTAAGTTTCTATGACTAGCTGGTAATCACATTCTCTCGGGTATTGTAACACATCAAATACAGTGGAAAGCAAAAACTAATACAAGTTTTAATATGCTTAAAAAGTCAACAATTCATTTTTATAAGTGGGGAGAATTTAGCAAACAATTATTCTAAGTGCACTATAAAGTACTTTTCTATATTTTAAGTGCACTAACCAATTTATTCCATTAAAATATTTTCATGTATCTTCATAATTAGCTTACATAAATTTTACACATCGAGTTTTTATAGCTATTTCTAACTTGGTGGATTGAATCATCCCCATTGGTCAATTGTTTTGTTTCAGACCTGAGGTACTTGGAAAATAAAACACAATAAGAATGCATATCTATACAAGTGGCTAAACTCATCTGAATTCTTCAGATTGTCATCTTGGTTCTGAGAAAACCATTTTAATTGCACCTTAATTACTGTAAAATGTTTTTTTTTTTTTAATATTGCATTTCTAGATCATCAAGGTAAAGAAATCGAACAACCCATTCAGAAGGCTAGAGATTCCAAGTTCATTTAAGGCTCATTCAGTGAAGTCAATTACATTTGGAAATATCATATGAATTTTTTTTTCTGTAAATTTCACATCACAGGTGGCATCAAATGCAGTATTATAGATCACATCTTTTTGTTATAGAAGACTAATGGCATTAATAAGGTGACACTGTTTGGATAACCCCAATCATCCAGAAGCCCTTAAAGTGATAAAGTGCCTCTTATCATTTCAGTGTTAACAGAATTCAATCTTAATGTTACTACATTATCTGAACCTCTTACCAGAATAGTCATACCCTTTAGCAATCATCTGAATTGGGTAACTGCTCTGGGAAGGAATAAGTCATAACAAATCATCTCCTTGCAACATAATATTTAATAATCAGAATTTTTTCCTCATTCCTATCATTACTGACATAACCTGATAATTGTATTTTTCTATTTTATAAATAATTTTTGGTATGTTCAAGCCCAGTCTACTTTATTAAAATCTTAAAGATTTGAATAATTAAAATGTTCAACTAGCTATATATTTTTCTGTATATAATCCTATGTACATTTGCTTATGGATCACTTATTTTTGTCATTTTTTTTTTAAAAAGACAATACCAAAATGTTGTTATATTTTGAATAATGTTTTTATGAGATGTTTTTGGTTTTATTTTTGATTTTATTATTTTGTGTATATGTTTGTCTTTCGTGTGTTTGTGTGCGTGTGTGTGTGTGTGTGTGTGCAGTACAAGTGTGCAATGTGCTTGGAGTCTAGAAGAAAGTATGAGATCTCCTAGGCCTGCAATTAAAGAAGATGAGAAAGCTGTCAGCTACTGTAGAGATGCTGGATGATCCCAGTCCTCTAGAAGAGCATTCTTAACAGCTGAGCCACAATTCCTGCCCCAGTGAATAAATCTTAGTAGACCATATTTATATGTCATGGTTTGCAGATTAATTTAGGTTTTAATGTTGTGAGAATTACATATATATATGCACTTTGTTTATGTGTTTATGCCTGGTACTGTAGGAGGCAATATGAGGATAGCTAAGCCCTGGAGCTCAGTTACTGATGTTTTTGACCATGGTAAGGATGTAAACCTGGATTCTTTGCAAGGGGAGCAAGTGTTAGTCACTGCTCCCTCCTGTACCAGGTATTTTTTTTTTTAATTTCAAAACATTTTTAAATCAATGTAAAGCTGAACTGAGACATGTCTGAGTGTGAAATTACTACAAAGTTTTAATAAGCAAATTATATATTCTTTTTAAAGAGTATGCTAAATTATAGCTCTCCATAATTGGCTTCTAGTATGGGGGTTAGTGGGGAAGGATTCAATTTTCTTAAAGGTGCTGTCAACTGGTTCTTTGACAATGTCAGAGTGAATACATGGGCAAAACAAATTGAACATGATTTTTTTTCTCCTTTTCACGGGAGTTGGGAGGTAACAGAGGAGAAGGGCAGACCTAGGATTACCGAGAAATGAGTGTGGCCAAGGTTCATGATGTGAAACTGCCACACAATCAATTTTTATATATAAAAATGCACAATAAAATAAAACAATTTTTTAAATTAATTAATTATTTTTTACACTCCATATTTTATCCCCCCACCCCCAGTTCATCCTCCGACTGTTCCACCTCCCATACTTCCTTACCACCTCGCTGTCTCCACATAGATGCCCACACCCCCATCTGACCTCAAAATTCCCTGGAGCCTCCAGTCTCTTGAGGGTTAGGTGCATCATCTATGATTGAACACAAACCTGGTAGTCTTCTGCTGTATATGTGTTGGGGGCCTCATATCAGGTGGTGTATGCTGCCCGATTGGTGGTCCAGTGTTTGAGAGATCAAGGGGGTCTAGATGAATTGAGAATGCTGGTCCTCCTACAGGGTTGCCCTCTTCCTCAGCTTCTTTTAGCCTTTCCCTAATTCAATAGGGGTCAGCTACTTCTCTCCATTTGCTGGGTGCAAATATCTGCCTCTGGACTCTTTCAGCTGCTTGTTGGGTCTTCCGGAGTTCAGTCATGCTAGGTTCGTTTTTGTCAGTGCTCCATAGCCTCAGTAATAGTGTCAGGCCTTGGGACCTCCCCTTGAGTTGGATCCCAGTTCAGACCTTTTGCTAGACCTTCTTTTCCTCAGGCTCCTCTCCATTTCTATCCCTGTAATTCTCTCAAACAGGAACAATTATGGGCAGAGTTGTGACTGTGGGATGGCTGCTCTCTCCCTCACTTGATACCCTGACTTCCTGCTGGAGGTGGGCTCTATAAATTCCCTCTCCCTACTGTTGGACATTTCATCTAAGGTCCTTCCCTTTGATTCCTGAGAGTCACTTAGCTCAAAGGATGTCTGGTACATTCTGGAGGGTCCCCCAACCTCCTATCTCCTGAGGTTGCCTGTTTCCATTCTTTCTGCTGGTCAGAAAGCCTCAGGGCTTTAGTCTTTTTCCCTAACCCAATACCAGATTAGCTTCCCCTCTCCGCCCACAATCCCCTGTTCACTTTCCCTCCCAGATCCCTCCCTCCTTCCTCACTTGTGATTGCTGAACAAGATTAAAAAAAAAAAAAAAAAAAAAAAGGCCGGGTGGTGGCACACGCCTTTAATCCCAGCACTTAGGAGGCAGAGGCAGGCAGATTTCTGAGTTCAAGGCCAGGCTGGTCTACAGAATTAGTTCCAGGACAGCCAAGGCTACACAGAGAAACCATGTTTCCAAAAAGCAAAAATCTTTAAAAAATTAATATTGAATAAGTTTGGTTATCTCAAAAATGTATATTATACTTGAGCTTTAAGCATAATATCAGCAATGTACATTTCATTAAGAATTTCTTAATGAAAAGAAAAACGATGTCTTGAAAAAGAGAAACCCTGTCTCGAAAAACAAACAAACAAACAAACAAAAAAGAATTTCTTTATAATGAAATTGGTTTAAATTTTAGCAAATGATTTCAACTAGCCTGGAACAGGTATGATCTTTTAAAAATGATCCAGTCTCTACTATTATAGAGTATAAAATAATGAATTAAACACAAGTAGCAGCAACAGTACTTCGTTCTTATCTCTTCTTATTTTCCCTCTGTCTCTCCCAGAGATGCTCTTGACACAATGAGCCATGCCTGTAGGGAGAGTCTTGCTGGCTTAACTAAGAAACTTCAGATATAATCAAGCCACAGAAGACTTATACTCATTCCCATTTTCCTGTGTAATTGATCCCTCTTTACGAAATTCAGCCCCAGGAAGAAACATGATAGAAGCAAAGACAAAAGAAATCTGTAAGGATGATTGTCTGTGGGAATTGGCAGTGTTATTTTACTTTCAATTTCACATATTATTAGAGGAAAGAAAACTACAACAGTACAAATTTGATTTGGAAGTCTAGGGAAGAAATAAAAGTATAATGTACTAGGGTGTTGAATGTCCCTTAAATATGTAAGTATTGAGATCATAGTTCTGAGATTCTGAGGATGTGACAAAACTTGTATTCTTAGACTTGTGGGCTAATGTGTATCTGTAATCTCGTACTATGCTTCACTACATGGGATAGAATGACAATAGACCAATGGGTACAATAAAATCAGAGCATTTGAATAGTACAGATGGGGTAATTTGTTTTGTTTTTTTCAAGTTTTCGAAGTAAGTTTTATTAAGTATTGGCCAGGACCCTTGATAATGGCAAGGTCAATACCTGAATTCCCAGAGTGTGGTGCCAAATTACATTAGGTGCTTGTATAGGTAAAACCCATATGCTACGTGCTTCCTACCTTTGTCCAGTCAGGGACAAGCATCAATCCTGATGCATTTCCTGCCTACATACCTCCTGCCTATGTATGATCAAGCACACCTCCTGTGGAGTTGGAGCAACCAAACTTTTTTACAGAAGGAAAAACCTCTGGTTTGGGAGAGATAGGAGGGAGAGAGAAAGTGAGGAAGCAGAGAGGGGAGAAGGTGCATTTAAAAGTCGTGTTTATCTATTACCTCACAGCATGAATAAAAGATATAATCAAAAGAGCTTAAGGAGAGACCTCTTTATAGCTAGGTATGGTTGTTATTAGAAATAGTAGATTACTAAGCAAAATAACAGATCAGGGTGTAGGAGACCTGTATAGGGGCTGTTCATCAGAGATGAATAAAGTACACCACCCACACAATTATTTTACTATTCTTCTTGGTTGTCTGAAAGAATTTATCACTCAATGTACCAGACACCTAGATTGTAAGATACACAGAAATGAAGATGAAACTAATCTGGAAACTTCCATCTTGAGTTTTTCCCCTATGTACCAGATAGAGGCTGAGAGTTAGAGGAAAACATCAACAGCCTTCTATAGCTATGAGTCCAGCACCAACCTGCCAGGAAAGATGTGCCCACTTGGTGTGGAGGTAATCAACTGCTTTGGAATAGATTGAGGCAAACTCCAAGGAGCAGAATACATGCCTGGTATTGTAATCTTCATCAATATCCTAAGCCTGGGTAAAGCCTAGGCCCTAGTAGGAAATTGCTATCATTGTTTAACTAAATTTATAGAGTCAAACTGCTTGTGATGCTAGCAAATGGGCAAATGCCATTTTCATTCTTAATCAGAAACTTCCCTCTACAGAGAACTGAGCTAGAGGCTTATGCCTGCCCAAAGTGCTGAGAATAAATGACACTTGGAATAAATAAGTACACTGCCCTGTGACCTGGCCTGCAGGTCACGTTATTCGGGGGAACGAGGAGGGTCACAACCTGTGAATAAAGAGTGGGCGAGAGAGAGATGACAGGACTCAAGGAAGCATTGCTTGTCAAGAGCCGTTTACTTAGTGCAGCCGAGCATATTTAAGGCAAAAATCTGGGAGGGGGAGAGGAAGGAGGGAGATGGAAGTTTACAAGATCTTCTGGGGTTGAGCTCCGGTGTGACAGGTGGGGAGCAGGTGGATGACAGGTGGGGAGGGGGTGGATTTCTGTGAATGTTCTTTTCCCAGGGCCAAGCCGGATCCTTGTGATTGTCAGGCAGGATGTTAATCTCCGGGTTCTCAATTAGCTGGGGCAGGATATTTATCTCAGGGCTCTCATGGTTCCCAACATCTCCCCCTTGTCTGTGTAATAAGGTCAATTGGACCATCACAATGAAGTGCCCTGGAAGGAGGCATCTCAACCTCATCTTTGAGGTCTCACGATGGGAGCCTGAGCCTGGTAGAAGGCAATGCTCAAACTCTTACCCGTCACTGGGTCAATCCCCCACACGGGGCTGCCCTGTCTTAGGCGGTCAAGACTTAATGCCAGCTCCATCTCTGACTTACCAGGTCCCTTGTCGTGGGGAGAGAGCCAGGGTGGGTCCGGGCTGATGGCCTTAGGCTATTTGAGTAGAGGGGAAGATGGGATGGACCATTCTTAGCGAGACCCAAAGCAAAACCTATCTTTCCAGCGTCCTTCTTGTAAGACCCGAAAGTTGAGAGGCTG
>NW_022196915.1:80090771-80091971 GCF_008632895.1 Mastomys coucha
TAACAGCGGAAGTAGGCGCCATCTTGCCATGGCGAATGCCTCTCAAGATTCACGGCTCCCAACACAGCAATGGAAGTATAATTGGTAAAAATGGGGGTGGAAAGCAAGGCAATGCCTTCATAAAATGGTGGGGTTGGAGAGAAGCACATCCAACATTCAGGATACTTAGGAGAACTATCATTTTTGAGCGTAGCAATCGAGGCATTGGCTAACTTAATTATGACCTCTGCCGAACGTGGGGGCCCAGAAGGAATAGTGGGCTGGAATAGGGTTGGAGGTGAGGTGCTGGGAGCATCTGGAGATAAGATTTGGATCTGAGCAAAGAGAGGAGAAGCTTTAGTATCAGGTTTGATGAAGGGGACAGTTTCAAGAAGAGGGACAGAGGAGGCAACGTAGGCACTATCGGTATACAGGTTGAAAGGAGTATCTGCAAGGAGTTCAAAGGTGTGTAGGACCGCCTCTAACTCAACGAGCTAGGCAGAACTGTGGGGTGTCTGTTTTTGAAACATCTTATTATCAATGGAGAGGGCTGCAAGGCCTGTGGAAGAACCATCTGTAAAAACGAGAGGTGCTTTGGGGATAGGAGAACTCTGTGTAGTGTTGGGGAAGGCAACAGGATGACGCTATAAAAACTGAATCAGTTTGTCAGGGGGATAGTGGTTATCAAGGTGGCCAGAGAATGAGATGTAGGAGATGGCCCAGTCATCAGAATATTGTAGGAGCCACTGGACCTTGGCGGGGCTACAGGGTTGACTAATAATATCTGGATCTTTCTCAAATATTTTAAGGGAGCTTTCTTTTCCCAATTTAAGCACTTGAGCTACTAAAAGAGGATAGGAGGGTAAAACCTTAGAAGGAGTAGCGGGCAAATGTAGCCAAAACAGAGGTCTGGTTTGCCATAATAGCCCTGTAGGTGAAAAGGTAGTGGGGAGAATTAACAGCCAGAGTGGGGAAGAAGGGGAATAGTAGGAAATTGTCTGATTATGGATGGCAGTCTCAACAATTTATAAATGAAAAGCCTCTTTGGTTTTCATCAGAGGCATATTTCCTTGGCTAAGAAGTTTGTCTAGTGTCCACCGTCTGGTGGAGACATGGCTATTCTGGCTGTTGGCGTGAGCCAAGAAGCAGCAACGATCGGCCCAATCGGTGCGCCAGGTGAGGAACTGGCCTCGAGTCAGAACAGACTGAGTAACAGAAAGC
>NW_022196915.1:80091981-80176407 GCF_008632895.1 Mastomys coucha
GGGGAGGGGCAGAGGACAGGGTTAGGGGAGACCAATCTTTAGAATGATAACGGGCCGCTTCCTCCTCAAGGGCAGCAGCATTGCCAGGGTTGAGCTGTTCGGGAGTTGCGAGGAAGGCAGCGGGGGCAGAGGGAGAAGAGGTAGGTTTTAAGGGCGCAGATGGTTGGCAGAGTACTGGAGCACAGAGAGGTTTAGAAAGGCCCTTCTCCGCAGCGGAGAAAGGGTCGTCATAGGGAGGAGGAGGATGACAAGGGGAAGGAACCGGAGGGACCTGTGAGGCGAGAGGTGGATAGAGGGGAGCAGCAGGAGCTGCAGCAGGCAAGGGCAGAATCTGACAGTCCTCCTGTGGCATATCAATGAGAATAAAGGAAATAGAGGCCTGAGATGGAGAGCAAGAGGACAGACGGGAAGGGGGACGGGACCCAAGCCAGGACTGTGAGAGACAGAGTTCTGCAACTGAGAGGAGCTGACGTTTCCCTGAATCGGAATCAGCGCCTTCAAGAATGTATCGGATGAGACCCTAAAATGTGAAGACCATTGCCATGACTGCTTTGTCTCCTTCAAGTTTTATTTTTTCATTAAGTTCACGACCAACCTTCTGCGATTTCTTGGGGTGGATAACTGGCCCGTCAATCATAAACTAAGGGCATGTCTCATCAATAAAGATAAAAAATCTTACCAAGTCTTTTTTCTTTACCCTTATGCCCCTCTCTCTGAGAGCTTCTTTTAAGTCCTTTATAAAGCAGACTTCTTTAGACATGGAATGGCCTATTCTTGAGATGTCTAAGACAGATGGCTTACCTAATGACTTGAGCAACCGGGCGAGCAGTGTAGTCATGAACCTGGATTCGATCGCGATCTTAATCCGTCTGGGAGGTGACCTAAGCCTCGAGCCCCATGTCGGGCGCCACCTGACCTGGCCTGCAGGTCACGTTATTCGGGGGAATGAGGAGGGTCACAACCTGTGAATAAAGAATGGGCGAGAGAGACGACAGGACTCAAGGAAGCATTGCTTGTCAAGAGCCGTTTACTTAGTGCAGCCGAGCACTGAAAAATCTGGGAGGGGGAGAGGAAGGAGGGAGATGGAAGTTTACAAGATCTTCTGGGGTTGAGCTCAGGTGTGACAGGTGGGGAGTGGGTGGATGACAGGTGGGGAGGGGGTGGATTTCTGTGAATGTTCTTTTCCCAGGGCCAAGCCGGATCCTTGTGATTGTCAGGCAGGATGTTAGTCTCAGGGTTCACATCCTTGTGATTGTCAGGCAGGATGTTAATCTCCGGGTTCTCAATTAGCTGGGGCAGGATATTTATCTCAGGGCTCTCATGGTTCCCAACAGCCCTGAACTAAATATTTGTAGTGTCAATGGAAGACTCAGGTAGTGCTGTGCAAGGAGAGGTCAGAAAGCTTTACAAGCTGAACGACACGAGGAAGCACTTCAAGAAGACACCTAGATGTGACCCCGCTATTTTATTCATAACCACAGAGCTATTGCTTTTGCCTGCACTTGGTCCAAACATGAAAGAATTACCCCATGGGTAAGTTACTGTCATTTACAGTGGAGAGGCACATAGAACACTTTCCCTCCGTCCCAAAATATTAACCACCAAAAGATTCTAGAGAATGGGGAACTATTATTTTCAGTTTTGTACACACTTGTGAGGTCATTAGACTTTAATGGACAGTTTCAAACACAAAGTCTACCAGATGGTTATGTTTAAGCAACTTGAAGGTAGGGAGAGGACTGTATGGGATGTGGGGGAGCAATGACTGAAGGGTGATGAGTATAATCAGAATTCACACAATGCATGTACACATGTATGTATGACACTGTCAACACATTCAATGAAAAGGAAGGTGGATGATTCAATGAAATTCAGGTCACGATGAAAGACAGAGTTAAAATTCCAGTGGGCTCATAAAATGCGGAGGATCTCACTAGGTGTGAATTCAATTTTCGTCTCAGGGATGTACTCTTTACTACTTGAAAAAATATATAATATAATTATATTTGTTCACTATTTATTTTCAATTTTCCTATAAAGTCATGAATTATATATTAAAGTTTGAATAGAGAAAATTTGGAAAAGTGACTATCTAGAATTATTTACCCCAGAGAGATCACTCAGTATTGCTGTGTGGGTGTTTTCTGTCATGTTAACCAAATTGATAAATCTGTTTAGGGAAATAAAGTAGAACTATAAACTCAAGGATGCCAACAGTTAGATGTTACAGACAGAGGAAAGCAAACCCATAATGTCTGTGTAACAATACATAAAAGTGGGGAGCAGTGCACAGAAAGTCATGAGCAAAGAAAATGTGCTACAGATGGGACCCAGGGAACCTCTATCATGTTGCTGCTTCAGAAGGTATTTTGGTAGAAGTGATCTTCACTCCCCTTATTTTATTTTGGTCATGGATTCCTAGCACTTCCTTAAAAAGCTGGAAGCAGGAGCATGCACCTCTAAGCCCAGTGCTGGAAGAGAATAAAAAGACAGTTGTAATGGGCTTTGGTCTCCTACAAACATGTGCATAGACAGCAATGAGTAAAACCTCACCACAAACAAACAACATGCACACACTTACACACATCACGTATACGTAAAAGGAAATCATTTCCAATAAAGAAATGCACTTCAAATTTTAAATGTAAGTATTTTCTTTGTGCTTCCTAAAATCTAAAAATGTGATTGGTAAGCTATCAGCTTTTACTAAATAAAATGATATATCTCTGGCTCTTTGAAGATGATGTTCATTGTTTAAGTCAATAATAAATGGAAAGATGGAATTTTTTGTCCTGGCCAGATATGCTGCTGTGTTCCCTATATCGGAGAAGACGTATAAACCTTAGTCCAAATATACCGAAATGGGTAAAACTTTGTACATCTTTCCCATTTTTGCTCTTGGAGAGCAATTGCCAAAACCAATTTCTCCTATTTTCCACACTCTTTACTTACTGACTGATTTCTCAGAAAAAAAAATGCATCATTTCTGCTAAACTTGTATATAGTTCAAACTCCCTTTTACTAATTACTATCCTGTAGTTGCCTTGTACTAAATCTATCCACAGGTACATTACTTATTTAAAGTTCAATTATTCATATCAAACCTCATTATAGTTCTAGTTTGACGTTTTTAAATTTATCATTAAATCTCTCTCCTCAAATGTTTGTTTGGTAAAAGTTCCCTAATGCCCCAGGAGGAAGCCCATTATGAAGTTAGATCATGAGATGTCTGAGTCTTTCTCAATGATTGTCTAAGGAGAGCTTCTCATGTTTCCGAGGAGAAGAAACTGGTATCACTCTGCACACCACTTACTTTTCTTCCCTCTCTGGGGACTGGCAAAGAGCCAGTGAGACACTCACTGTGGTTTTTCTATCGATTGTCTTGTGGTTTGCAGAACATTAGACAACTCTGTCTCTGAAGCAGTACAGTTACTGTTGTGAAGAAGTATAGTTCTCATCAAGAATAATTAACATGAGAATTTGGCTTTTTTATAAAGTCAGAATTGAATTTAAAGAAGTGATTGAGGATAGGTGGGTGTAGTAGGCATGATGCTCCAGTATTTCTAATGGTGTAGCATGTGGACATTCTTCTTCACTGCATGGGTTTTATCGTATGCTTCTGATACTATATATTCTTAAGAAAGACACACCACACTGCAGGATTGTCAAGTAATAAAAATAAATCAGTACCAGCTTTTTATTATTTATTTATTTATTTATTTATTTACAAGACAGGGCTTCTCTGTGCAGCTCTGGCTGTCCTGGAACTCACTTTGTAGACCAGGCTGGCATCAAACTCAGAAATCCACCTGCCTCTGCCTCCTAAGTGCTGGAATTAAAGGCATGCACCACCACTGCCCAGCTGTCAGCATTCTTGAGAACAAATATTTTTCAGCAATTAAGTAAGGTCACATTTGAGAAAAGTACAATTTTTGTTAAAAGCAATAAAAGTAAAAAACCTACTATGCTGAAGTGAAATAATCAGATAAATGGAAAACAATAGTCTTTCCACTAGCTTAAAATCACACCATAATTATTGATTTTATCAATCAGAAAATATGTCAATAACCAATAATGTCATTGCCACTAAAGAAATTTACATGTAAGAGTTAAAAAGTTTATGCTGAACTAAATAAATTAGCATGCTAATAAAAATAGCTTAAATCCCAAAGTTTCACACCCAAAACCAGAAACATGTTAAGTGTTGCTATAGGAAGCTTACTGGTGATGGGATTTCAACTTCCAAGTCTTCCTAGAAAGAAAATTCAGAGATTCCTGCTTAAAGTAAAGCAAATAGAAGATTTTAGTTTTCTTTGTCCCTTCTTCTTTCATACTCATTCCTTCCTGTATTCTAAATATTTATCTTTATGTCCATAGATAAGGGTAATTCTCATCCCCCTTTCCCCCAAAAAACCTTTCTCTTTGCAACAGATAGATACCATGAAAGAAAACTACAACAGACCAAAACTAAAGAATTTTGAGTCCAGTCCTAACTGACATATCTACAACACAATTTGGGCATCAAAGGCTCAAAACTTATTGTGGAAGGCAGCATGAAAAGAGTCTAAGAGCCACATAAGCATTAACTTTGGTGTCTGCTTGTGTCTCTTATGATTGTCAGAGAGGCTATACCCAGTAAGTGCCATCGACTGGCTGCATCTTCAGCATTGGTGCTTAAACAAGTATTCCATTTCAAAAGCAGTTAAATAGCAACAAACAGATGAACTTTTCACATTTTTCTTTACATGACTAGCTTGGAGAGTGAGCATGACAGACCCATTGTCAGGTCTATAGCTAATCACAGGTTAGAGCTGGTTTTGTTGTCCTTTTCCTCCATTCTGGGAATAAACAAAAATGTTCCATAATGTAACTCTGTAGAATCAGAGACAATCACTGAATTTTATTTATTGGATATTGCGTGTATTTCTGTAATTGTAGAAAATTGAGTTTGTGGAAATTGTAATTGTGTTCAAAAGAAAAGAAATCACAGTGTTTCAGTTTCTTGAACTCTACTCATGGTGTGTTCCTTCTCCCTTCCTAAGGCAAACAATCTATTCAATTGCTCTCATCGACCTCACCCTCAGCGCTGGGACTTATTCTGAAAGGAAATTATGGCATAAATATATTATTTCCTCATGAGCACATTACAAGAACTCTCAGTGACTTTGGGATATTTTGGCAATTGAGTCACCGAAGAAAAAGAAATATTTTTGTCTAAATTAAGTGGTACTATATGCATTTGTAATTATTCAAAAAGGTTGACTCTGTGAGAGTTTACCACATTTATTCTGAAAATAATGTGAATGTATGCGAAGAATAGCTAAATGTGAGTTTAAAATCCATTCTGCAGTATCTGAAATGGTTTGGAAGTAAAAGGTTGTGTTAGATGAGATGAATGGAATGGCGGTAAGTAGTGATTATAGCTCATATTCCCAAACTGTCTCTGTTGCAACCGGCTCTAAGTATTCTGAGAGCTCCTTTTCTCTGTCTAGACACAAAGTGGAGATTCAGTTGCTCCAAGGTCACTTTCTGACAAGATCAATTGAACTCTTTTTTTTTTCTATTTGATGTTATAAACGTAAAACTCTTAATTTATTGTTTTATTTTGTGACCTTAAAATGTATATCCCTTTAAAAATAGCTGGCAAACTTAATTCAAACTTATCCTTGTTCGCATGTTTTTATTTTTTTTCATAGAGTATATTTTCTATATCATCATATTAGTCTCATTGTAATTTTTTGGATTGGTATATTTTATTGCCTAAATAAATTGATAAAACAAAAATAACTAACAATGAAATTCCCATTCACAAATTCAAGTTCTACTAAATTAATGTGTTCAATATCGGACATTTTAATCTCCATCTTATAAAACATTAAATTTCTGTCTTAAAATGAAGGCTTCAGAGTGGTGTATCTAAAATAGTTCTATTTTTGACATAAAATGTCATTCCTTGTATATGCAAAAAAGTGAAAAAATGCTTAAATTTTATAATTTTGTTCAGTATCGCTGTAATTTAATTCATTAAGAAAGAAGATATTATAATCAAATTTAATTAAAAATTTTAAGCATATTTTGTACTGAAGTTTTTATCAAAAGCATGAGAAATATAACTTATAACCAATCAATAAACTCTACATTGACATATAAAGATAGTACATATAAAATCATTTGGTATGATACATTTAATTATTTCTAATAGCTTAAATATTAATGGAAAAACATAATAATGTACTTGAAAAACTACAAACTTAGACAAAAACAATTTCTATTACTAAGCAAATGAAAACGTCTATATAGCATATGTGAGATGATCATGTGCCTGAAGTACATTGAGTTCTCTGTATTTTCTTCTCAGATTAACTTACTGATGGTAATAACTTTTACGTTATTGTAATGCTGATGTCCACAAGCTAAAGTGCTCAAAGCTTACTTGGCATGTGACTCCTTCCACACCTGAATGATGTGTGAGTTTTCTATCACCACCATGTACAAGTTCTGCCTTCAAAATAGCAACAGTACTGAAGCGGATATTGCTTTAATTGGGAATCTGTATTAATTTCCTAGAGCTCTCAAATATAATCTGTTTGACTTGAATGCTTTTTCAAAAATATTTCATGAGAAAAGCAGCATTCCACGTGTCATTAGTTTCAGTACACATTAAGTGACATAAAATAGAATGTTACAATTATTACAATAATTTTTAACCATCTATAAATGTAAACATGCCTTGACACTGGATGAAATAAGTCTCTTTGATGAAGGAAGGTTACTCCACAGGCTACCAAAAGAGAAACCTGGACACCGACCTTACCACAAAACCCTTGACCTACTATCTGTCCTGCCTGCAAGATGTTCTGGAGCAATGGTAGGTAGCACAGAACTTTTGGGACTGGCCAACAAATTTCAGGTTTAACTTGAGGCAACACCACAAGATGAAGCCTGCGTTCTCTACTGCCTGAATGACTAGATTGCCCACAGTCCTAGGATAGGCCCAATCACAACAGGCAAATGTGTGTGTGTGTGTGTGTGTGTGTGTGTGTGTGTGTAATGATATTCTGCTTATATTCACAGATCTATGCCTTCTCCAGTTGTGATCTGAGAGGCTTCCTCCTGGAACAGATGGGAACAGATACAGAGACCCCCCAACCAGACATTATGTAGAAAGAAAGTCTGCATTGGGAGTCTCCATCAGGTCCTTCCCCTTGAATCTGAGAAACCCTGCAGAAGAGGGAGAACAAAGATTGTAGGAGTCAAAGGGGATGGAAAACACAAGAACATGGCCTAGTTTATCAGTTAAAGAGGGCTCATATGGTCTCATTGAAACTGAAATGGCAATCATAGGGCTTGTATGGGTTTGAGCCAAGTCTGCTTATATGCTGTGGTTGTGTTCTTGGTGTTACTATGAGACTTCTAACAGAGGGAGTGGGTATGTCCCTACCTCCTTTGTCTGTTCCTAGAACTCTTTTCTTCCTATTGTGTTGGCTTGTCCAGCCTTGAGCTTTTGCTTTGTCTGAATATATCTTGTTTTGTTGTGTTTGGATGTTGTGTATACAAGACCTGCTCCCTTCTGAAGGAAAATGGACCCTGAGTGGATCTGGAGGAGACAAGAGGTGGGAGGAGAGACCTGGGAGGAGTACGAGGGGAAGTTGCTAGTGATATATTATATGAGAAAAGAATCTATTCTCAATTTAAAAAATAATAAACTGCCGGGCGGTGGTGGCGCACGCCTTTAATCCTAGCACTTGGGAGGCGGAGGCAGGCGGATTTCCGAGTTCGAGGCCAGCCTGGTCTACAGAGTGAGTACCAGGACAGCCGGGGCTACAGAGAGAAACCCTGTCTCGAAAAACCAAAAAAAAAAAAAAAAAAAAAAAAAAAAAAAAAAAAAAAATAATAAACTACCTTTCCTGAAATTTCCAAGTTTTGTACTATACATGGATACATATATTTATCATACGTATTGCAAATTACAAATTCTGAGTCTATATACAAGAATAATATTTAAAACCTATCTAATTCCAGGTCCATTATCCTCACTACTACAAATGTTGTATGACTTCAGGAAAGCAAGTTCAAGGCTGGTTTCCAGTAAAACAGCATCAACAACTTGCAAGACTTTTTTGTCAAAATAAAAACTTCAAAGGTTGATGATACAACTCAAAGAATGCTTTTCTAACACAAGTGATGTCATCATGCATAAGACCCCAAGTTGAAAGTTTTTCTAAAACAATAGGAAAAATAAACGTACATAGATTATAAAATATGTAGACAGTAACTAATTCACTTTATAAGAAAATATCATGCTATAACAAGCATTCATCTGGGATAAAATTGAATTTTGAAACACTACTTAGTAATTTTATAGCATTATTTTATGTATGATGCATGTATTTTGGTTCCGACCATAATTTGTTAAAGAATTTCATTTTCTGAAGGAAGATTTTACGACAAGAGTTACTCAGGCTCTCTGGAGGTAGAGATAATCTCTAGTTCAAAGGCATAAGTGCTCCAGCTGTTGAGAGAGCATGCCCAACCTGCACCAAAGGATTCCTGTCTTTCATGAAATGGCTGGACTTCTCTGAAATGAAATATAGTGTTAGTCTGAGAATAGAGAAGCTGAGGTTTCTTTTAAACATTCCCAAGCATGCTCCTCAAGAGGCTGAATTTTAAAGCAAGTGATGTATTCCTTCTCTACTCTCAGCATGACCTCAGAGCCAGTCAGACTGCTTTAAAGTTTTAACTTTGTTAAAGAGACTTAGAAGTTTAAAATAGTCCAACAGGAGGCCTTGGAGTGGGAGGGCAAGTGGAATATTTTCAGGGTTGGACTAACTTTGAAGCAAAACATGAATTATATTGATAGTGTAATAAATTGTAATATCAAAGACTTTGCAATCATTTACATTTTAATAAACCTGGAAATTTTTGACTACTAATGAAAACTATACATTTGGTTTTATTTCTTGTCACACAACCAAAAACCCAGCCATGAACATCTTTATAGAATACATTTTCTAATGCAGTATAGATGGCAAAATGGCATACATAATTCTGGCCAGCTAAGTCCCAGTTTAAGTATTCAACTGAATGACATGAGGAAATAGAAATATATTTAAAATATTTTAATTTCTTACTTTTACATCCATTGCAGGATATAAATTAAAGTACATATCAATACAAAAATATTGATTTAAAAATATAGTATTTGTGTTTATTCGGCGTGTGTATGTGTGTGTATACGTGTTTGTGCTCACATGCACATAGATCCATAGTATTTGTGTTTATTCGGTGTGTGTATGTGTGTGTATACGTGTTTGTGCTCAAATGCACATAGATCCATAGTATTTGTTTTTATTCAGTGTGTGTGTGTGTGTGTATATGTGTTTGTGCTCACATGCACATAGGTCCATAGTATTTGTGTTTATTCGGTGTGTGTATATGTGTTTGTGCTCACATGCACATAGGTCCATAGTATTTGTGTTTATTCAGTGTGTGTGTGTGTGTGTATATGTGTTTGTGCTCACATGCACATAGGTCCACGTGCACAAGTGTATGCATTAGGCTTTCCATAAAGTGACATTGATTACATGTTTTATAAATTTGTCACTTTTAGTGAGTTGAAGTGGTTGATGTAGAGTTTAATATTAACTAAACAGATGAAATAATGAGAAATCCAGTAATATATACTAAGGTAGTAAATTACTAACATCAAAACCACATCTATCCTTTTAGAAGAGAGAGTCACCTAGCTAAAATAGACATTCTATTAATAGACAATTAAATACTGTTATTTTGTTATGAAATTTAAAAAGAACAATGGCTTAAAATACTGACATCTCCTCTGGGCCTACAGATAGTCCTATAAAGAGAAGCCATATTTGTAAGATATGTTCTTTTTATCTTTTAATTTTATTAAAAGCTATTCTATATAATTTAAATATATGTTCCTCACACTAAGTTTTCAAGTCAGTCTTTGTAAAGAAAGAGGCTAGATATTTTATATCTTTAGTATTTAGTTTATATGTAGATATTGTATAGACAGTATCCCTATTAAGTTGTGTTATTAATTTAAAATGATTTTGCTAGCTTTTAAAATCATTCTGAGTTTTATATAGTTATATTTCTGACATAATTATTATATACCAATAACATAAATGTGTTTTTGATGCTTGCCCTGTCCATTACAAAGAACAGGAAGTGGACATATATAACTTTCATCAAATTTCAGAGATACAACCTTAATAAATTTTGTCATTGCTTGTTTTCTTTCATTCACTGGTGATTATAAAATATTTATAGTATACTAATTAGCATCAATTCTTTTTATTTGTAGTAAAGATGTTTTATAAGGACAATAAAAAAAACAGATTGACAAATGCTAAGTCACATCCTTAGGGGAACTGTAGGATTAGATTTCTCTGAGCCTCTGGTTACAGCATTACTATCAGTCAATTAACACACAATCTTCCTTTATCTGTGTTTCTGTTTAAAACACCTTGTTTAATATATATTGTTGATTCCATATCATTGAACCGCTGCCAACAGCACCGTAACTCATGCCTGAAGGATGCCTGTCTGAGGAAGGAACCAGCTCTGTAAAGAACATCACAGACTTCCTGCAAGTTATGAATATGAAATAAAAAGCATACTTGTGAAGTCATGATAAACAGTGATACGTGCAGTAAAACACACAGGCACAGACAGAACAGAGGAAAAGAGCAGAACAGAACAGAACAAGCAAAATGACCAACAATAACAACACCCAAAAGCAGAAAAAAAATGGCACAAAGTAGACCACAAAATAATCCTTGTTCACACTATAGGAGTGCAATCAGGAAGCTTAGCTGACTTCAAGAAGAAAAGTTATATCTAGTACATAGTATGAAAATATGTTGTTCCTGACAGATATATTGTCTATAACTGACTGGAAATTTACAACAAATGACATCTGTTGTAAGCGATTTTATAGTGAGTATGTGAAGCCACAAAATTCCCCAAATGAAGACTCACTGTGCCTATTAGGAACTACATTCTAAGAAAGGAAAGAAATCAAACAAAAATATTTCCATTTCTTTATACCTATAATATTTGTGAACTCATAAGTTATAGACATACTGTATATCTTATGTTCTCTACACCCTATATTAGTATTACATAGTGGTTGTATTAATTGCTTTTTATTAGCTAGTTCAGGTTTCTATACTATTTTTTTTTTTTTTACAGTCCAGGCATTACCTACTCTCCCAATCCCCCCTCCCACAGCTCCTCATCACATTCCTCTATCCCTGAGAGGAAACTCTGCCACTACCAAACCTCCTTGGGACCTCAAGTATCTACAGGATAGGGTGCATCTTCTCCCACTGAGGCAGACCAGGCAGTCCTCTGCTGTGTATGTGTCAGGGGCTGTGGACCAGCCTGTATATGCTGCCTGGTTGGTGGTTTAGTGTCTGGGACCTCCTAGGTGTCCCAGTTAGTTGAGACTGCTGATTTTCCTATGGGATTGCCCTCCTCTGCCTCCCAGCCTTCTTCTATTTTAACCATAAGTTTCCTGGTTGGGTGTAAGAATTTATCTGTTTCAGTCAGTTGCTGGTTGGATCTCTCTGAGGACAGCCATGCTACACTCCTGTCATACATGTTCTGTTGGGTCTGAGTTACCTCACACAGGATGATATCTTCTAGTTCCATCCATTTGCCCATAACCCCAAATTCTTCCAATATCCTCTCAACTTTCTCAGTCAATCATGTGCCCTTTTATTTTTTAAGTGTTTTCTGATTTGTTCTGTTCAAGTCCTCTTGAATATTTGCTCCTCCCTGGAGAATAGTTGACTTACCAGAGGCTATCCTCTCAGAGAGACTCTCTCAGTGTGCATCTAACTATTGCCAAGACTTCCACATCCTGGAGTGAGATTGGGAACACATCTCTTCTCTTCATGCTGGGATTTGGTCAGCCTTGAGTGTGCAAAATTTCTCTGTGTGTTACAGCAACTACTGTGAGGTGTCTTGCTTTATCCAGAAGATGGTATTTCTGTGAAAGCATCTAATATTTTTGCTCTTCTACTACTTCAGCCCCATCTTCGGCAGTGATCCATGAGCACTGGCTCAAGAGTCTGTATTTTCTATATTGCCTTTAGAGCTCAGAATTCTGAAGTATCTTATTCTCTGAACATTTCCTAATTGTATTTGCTGTGGAGATGAAACCAAACACATGATCTTTGGCCATAAAATTATCATTAATAATTATTAATAATACTAATTAATTATTAATTAATATTAATCATCATTATTAATCTTTTAAATTTATAAATCTTTAAATATTATTAATATGTCTTTTAAAGTGTATTCACAAATTTCATTTGCGTAATTTTGAGCATACAAAAATTTATTTCTAACAGTTAAGTCAACACTTTTACAGTCATTCACATGTATGTCAGCGGGGTAAGAAACTAAAGCCATTCAATCAACGTAGTCTTAGTGCTGTTGTCAGATGGGACTCTGCCCACAGTTTTAGATGTCTTGCTGTGAGCAAAGATGTCCTTTTTAATGTTCTACTAAGTACTGCCTGTGACACTTTTGTTTTCTTGCTGATGGTTTTATTGCTTAAATATGTCAAAGAGACTATTTTTCTGATCTGTTCCTAAGGGGCAGTAATTTTCCATGTGCCTTATGGAAAAAATATTACTTAGAAATTGTAAGTCTGAGTTTATTGTACCACAGAGCATTGATTCAATGTTAATAAGTCAACAATAAATAAAGAGCAATACATCTTTAGGATGAATACATATAAAAATATTGTTATGCTCTTAAGCTTTTGACTAAATTGTGTAAGCAAAGGCACAGAGGGACTTAATGTTGTCAACAGAAGTAAAGGCTCAGCATTTGGTAATTTAGTATTCAGACCAACTTATTAGACTGTGAGTAGTAACTAGAAGCGACTGTAAGCATTAAAGTTAAATATAGTGATATTTGGAATATACTTCAAAATAGTCCATTGGTGATTACTGTATTAAAGATGTAAAGAAGCATAAATGTTTATAAATAAAATATGATTAAAATGAATTAATAAACTATACAGAGAATACAATTGCAACAGACCAGGGAATCAGTGTTACATTCTTTATGTACTGGTTCCTACTTATAATTATTAAATAATAAAAAACATATACACACAACAAAATTTTCACCCAGCTCCTTGAGGAAAACAAGCAAAACAAAGTAGAAATATATAATGTTCTGAGAGGTATGCTGAAGTTGTAACCAATGTAGATTTGCATATTAATAAAAGCCTCACAGAAAATTCTTAAATGTAAAGCTAGAAAAATAAAGATTCATGAATTCAAAGATATCAGGCAGAAATTGAGTGAGAACTAGCAATAATTTAAAATATATCTATGGGCTTAGAAATAAAAAAATGAAAAGCAAATGTACCTTAATTTAGCACTTTGTAATATGAAGAAAGGTGCTTCTTTGTTGAAGTATATTGTAAGTAAACAAAATAATATAAAGAGATATAAACTAAGTTCAGGTTCTTGAATTGGCCTCTTTATTCTTCTGTAAACAGCACCAGTGTGCTGCAGAAGGATCTCATGGCAAGGCCTGAGTATTTTGGTCACCACAAGAAAAGGACCAGTGGAGATATTAGTGAGGAATTTCCTGTCCTTTCCCAAGGTAATATCTGGCTCAGTATTGTCTTGTGTTTGCATATTGGGCTTAGCAATTGGCAGGTTTTACTTTCACTTTCTCTGTCAGAGACCTTTTTCCATAATCAAAAAAAAAAGAAAGAAAGAAAGAAAGAAAGAAAGAAAGAAAGAAAGAAAGAAAGAAAGAAAGAAAGAAAGAAAGAAAGAAAGAGAGAGAGAGAGAAAGAAAGAAAGAAAGAAAGAAAAAGAGAAAGGAAGGAAGGAAGGAAGGAAGGAAGGAAGGAAGGAAGGAAGGAAGGAAGGAAGGAAGGAAGGAAGGAAGGAAGCTTCAGTCATAATTCATTCTTTTTTGTCTCTTAGAATTAAAGCAATGGAATAAAGATGATGCGGTTGTGTCAACACAAAGGCCTGGTCTGGGTATATCAGCTGATGTTCGGATCTTCTCTGTGGATGAGAACTTCGTTCTGACAGTTTGCCCACCGACCTGTTCCAAGTAACAGGTAGATGATTATCAAAGGGTCGTTGGTTCCAAGATTTAATTAAAACATTCAGAGGTGAGCTAAGCAAGGATGAGGAACTGACTCCGGTTACTAATGGTGAGAGCCTTGGGCTTTCCACATCTTCTATGTGGAAGATGCTAGGTGCCAATAATTAAATCAGAATTTCTGGAGTATGCAGTCTATCACCTCTCTATACTTTGACAACTGCTGCCAACCACAGTAATTTGGTTATGCACCAATGTGCTGTGTTAGGTAGTAACTGTTTCCTTTTTCTTGATACAGTTCACGGACTAGCAAGGGGTTGGGAGGTTGCGGAGAAGGAAGGGAAAAAGTATAGTGTATGCATTACTCCTGAACTTAGTAAGGTTTTCAAAGAGATTGTATGTAAGAAAACGAGAAAATGAATGTAAAGACCTTTCAGCTGTGAAGAAATAGATCTATAAATAAAGGTGGCCTGAGCTGTCTCAGTCCCAGAGTGTGCGAACCGCATTTCCTGGTCCAAGTCTTCATTTGCAGATTCCACGCATCTTCCCTCCCGTTCTGAACTCTCCCAGGCTGGACTCAGGCAACTGGGATTTACAATCTGCTAATGGTACAGGTGTAATTGTTCTCGTGTTTATGTTTTCCAAGTCATTACAGAAATCTGTTGCTCTCTTTTACTTTCTGTTTACATATCGAGAATAACAATATTTTAGAATATTTAAGAAGAAAATGCAGAAAACAGTTTGAAAAAAGTCTCAGTTCTATTTTGAGAATATATTTTAATTTCCCTCTTCCCTTTCCTCAATCCAAACCCTCTCATCATCAAACTTGCTGCTCTCTTTAAAACTTACGGCCTCTTTTTATCAATTATTATTGCATATATTCATATGAATATGTGTATATTCACAAAATAACTTATTGAATCCATGTAATGTTATTTGTATCTATGTTTTCCTGTATGATCATTTGGCACATGGTGTGCTTCGTTGAGGAGGACCATCTCTCCTGATACCAGGTTTACTCAGTTCTTTCTAGCTCTTTGTGTAGGATGGAAGCCTCATGGGCTTATCTCTGTGAAGTATGTCATTTTCACTGGTATCCTCCTTATTCAGCCCATCTTTGTGTGGTCATGTTGGTAAGATTTCCTGGGTGTAATTTCTGATACTAGGAGACTCAGATGCACCACAAACTTTGGCTCTTACAAACCTTCACTCCATCTACAGCTTTGGTGCCTGAGCCAATATATGAGAGTGTTTTGTACATGTATCCACTGGAATTCTCCACAACTCTCGATATTGATTGGTTGTGATTTTCTATACTGGTCTCTATCTGTTGCAAAAAGATGTAGAAAGGGATCATAATTGAAATTGCACAACATTTATTTTTAAATAAGAAGCAGAAGTTTAACCTATTTTCACATACTATAGGTATTTCTATATTTAATTTTCTGTGTAACCTATAGTTGCAAATTAGAAAAGCAAGTGCCTTTGACTATGCTAAGGTGTTTTTTCCACACACTGCTTCATAATTATAATGCCATAATAATTTTAATGAAAGCGATAAGAGTCTGTCTTGTACGCATTTACTGAGGGAGTTTTGTGTTTGAAAAGGCTCATTGGTAAACTTAGTCGACTTGACTGTCTATCCGTGATCTATGTTCTTTTCAGATGACTTATTTACCAGCAGTGGAGATGTGATCATCAATAGGGATATTGCAGGGGGGGAATTAATATATTTTAAAACAGATTTTTCTGAACTAGTAGTGAAACTCTATCAACTGTCCTTTTTAAACAATTAAATCTCTCTCTCAGGTTTTCTAATTTGGTAGTTTGTAACAGATTTAATGCAAACCCTGAGTATTTATCAAGGTTGATATTCATGCTCATAGTAGTTGCAATTTTCCAATATTTAAAAATCTACCCAGAAGAAATAGTGTCTGTATGAAATAATTATTTTCAGAGAAATATTCTTTATTGTCCAATTATATTGAGAATCCATGTAACTAAAATAAGCAAGCATATAATTTAAGGGTACATTCCCTCTAATCTTAAGTGAAAATATGAAGCAAAACTCCCATTTCTTGACAGAGTTATTCACCTTGACCTAATTTCTTTGTCTTGATTATATATTATATTCCCTCCAAAGCTGCCAGAGCTTTAGAATTTCTAGTCCTTTATTCATTTTACTTCATTTGAGCTGCCCACTTGAAGAGTTAACGTGCAGTGAAATGGCCAAACAATAGATGGCTAATGTGAAGAAAAAGCAAATATATAGATTATTTTTTCATGGACAGAAAGCCTACAGTTCATCTCAGGAACAAAACTGACTCGGCTTCCAGTGTTAAAACTGACCTGGCTTTAGCAGGGCAGTGGTGGCGCACGCCTTTAATCCCAGAGGCAGGTGGATTTCTGAGTTCCAGCCTGGTCTACAGAGTAAGTTCCAGGACAGCCAGGACTACACAGACACAGAGAAACCCTGTCTCGAAAAAAAAAAAAAAAAAAAAAAAAAAAAACTGACCTGGCTTCCAGTGTTAAAACTGACTCGGCTTACAGTGTTCATACTGACTCGGCTTACAGTGTTAAGCCTGTGGCATTAATTAACAGCAGAGCCTTTCCTAATAAGGCAGTTTTTTTTGCTTATTTGTTTGTTTGTTTGTTCATATGCTTTATATAAGTTCATTCATTTGCTTTAATTAAATTAAAAGGTATTTAAATTTTGTTAATGAAATACAATTTTAAAAACCCAGAGAAATTAAGTGATAAAAATATAATATAGTAAAATGGATAAAAAATCCTTTATTACCCTTGAGAAGCTAGATAGCTTTATTTCAATACCTATTGTTTATTCACATAATTTTAAATAAATGACTTTGTTTACACTATGAACACTGTTAATTATTTCAACTAGGATAGTTTACTTATTAGAAGCAATATCACACATTTTATGTCATATGGAAATCACATAATAAAATTTGTTTTTCTCAACCCCAGATAAGAAAAGGCATATTTGAAATTTTGGTTTTGTTTTCTTATTATATTTCCAAAGCATGAAAGAAATCACCTAATGGAGGAAGAGTTTCCTAATAATTTCATAGGCAAATGGCAGGAAATCATGGTAGAGGCATGTAACAGGGAGTGAGTTTTATATATTTGGTAGAGGATTCCACATATCATGGTAGAGCAAGGGATAGATCACATACGATGAAGCCAATGGTCTGGATAACACTTAGATGCCTACATCTCTTCACCTAATAATATATGGTAGGCTCCTATCATCCAGCTGACATTGTATTTCAAATACAGTGAATGTTATTGAAAATTATCAAATGAATAAACCAGACATAGTATCCATGATCCTTATAGATTTGTAATGTAACACACATTCATTCCAACTTGAAAAGTCTCTTTGTCTTAACACTAACCAAATATAATAATCTAAAGCTGCTATAAGACACCAGTCAAACTCTCATCTCTTTGACCAACCCTGTAAAGACAAAAATAAGTGACTTACTTTAAATACACAGTGCTACAGAATGGATATTCTCATTCAAACCAGATTAAATAGGACATGATAAGAAATGAACAGATGAAATAATAAAAATTATTAATCTTGCAGAACAAGCATTAAGTCTAGGTAAACATGGTGTCTAGAACATGGACATAGAGTAAACATAATCTAAGCCAGAAGAAAAGTGAAGAGCCATACTACATTTTCCCTGATGTTTAGAGTATATATAACCTCTGTGTTGACCTGATCTCCACTTGAGGACTGCAGTTTTTTTTGTGTGTGTGTGTGTGTGTGTGTGTGTGTTGTTTTTTTTGTTTGTTTGTTTGTTTTGTTTGTTTGTTTTTTGTTTTGTTTTTGTTTTTTTTTTTGAGACAGGGTTTCTCTGAGTAGCCCTGGCTGTCCTGGAACTCACTTTGTAGACCAGGCTGGACTCTAACTCAGAAATCCACCTGCCTCTGCCTCCCAAATGCTGGAATTAAAGGCGTGCACCACCACCGCCTGGCGAGGACTGCAGTTTTTTTAAGCATATATACTAAATCCTTGTAATAGCATCCTGCTTCCGCTATTGCACTGTGGGCTTCAGCAGTATGCAATCATGAGCTCTGAATGCCTTTCATCAGAGAATCTAACCTTACGACACATTGATTGGCTTCTTGAAATCTTGGTGCATGCCTGAATGACATCTCTTTTACTCTGTATTTATTCTCTACATAAAAAACAATTTCAGGTTTTGTTCCTAGTTCAAGTCACAGTTGAATTTTCTCAGTGACAGTTGGGATGGCTGGAAACCTGAAAGTACATCACTGTAGGTAATTCACTTCCATCATGGTAGCAGAGGCTCTGTTGAAGACTCTCAGACATTTTAGCTTTACAAGAACATTTTTGAAATGACTTTGTACTTTGCATTCTGAAGACATTGATGTGTAGTAGTTCACCCCTAAACCAATTTTTATGCCATACAGTGTAAAAAAAGAGGAACAAAAACAAAAACACTTGCACTTTAATAGTATTAACTTCTTTGTGTTGGCTGGTTTTGTGTGTCAACTTGACACAGGCTGGAGTTGTTACAGAGAAAGAAGCCTCCCTTGAGGAAATGCCTCCATGAGATCCAGCTGTAAGGCATTTTCTCAACTAGTGATCAAGGTGGGAGGGCCCATTGTGGGTAGTGCCATCCCTGGGCTGGTAGTTCTGGTTTCTGTAAGAAAGTATGCTGAGCAAGCCAGGGGAAGCAAGCCAGTAAGTAAGATCCGTCCATGGCTTCTGCATCAGCTCCTGTTTCCTGACCTTCTTGAGCTCCAGTCCTGAATTACCTTGGTGATGCACAGCAATGTGGAAGTATAAGCTGAATAAACCCTTTTCTCCCCAACTTGCATCTTGGTCATATTTTGTGCAGGAATAGAAACCCTGACTAAGACACTCTTCAACATCCACTTCAACAATTCCTCAGCCTGTGCTTTCATATTGTTTTCTTCTGATAGTTTCTGTTGTAATAACCATACCATACCCTGAATGTTGTTCTATTTTATAACTTACCTGCACTTAATAAATTAGACTAGCAATAACACTCTTGGATTAAATCTCAATGAAAAGGTTTAAAATGTTCAAAATACAACCAGATATTTGAAAATCAGAATATAAGAAATGACTTCTAGTTTAGTTTTTTTAATAGAATTTTCTTCCCATATGGAACTCAGTGAAGACATAATTACTGTCTGCAATTTTACTGGCATTTGGCCTTCTGGATTTTCATCATAGTGGTTTCTTAGTTTGGGCTTTCAGTACTCTAGGATCTTGGGAGGCTATAATTCCAAAGTCCCACATTCCTTCTACAATCTCCGTAATCAGTATTATTTTTCTGTGTTCATTCTCCTTGTGTGAAAGTGTATACCTTTACAATAATAAAATGAAAATACGAAGTCTATATGATTTCAATTGATTCAATCATTACATAACATTTATCAATCAATTTACTTTCAACCATGTATATTAATAAACCATGTATATTAATGGGAAAATTCATAGCAAATTTCAATTCATTTAATCGACAAATTTAAAGTATTAATTTTTCACATAATTATTTGTGATTTTTTATTTAAAAGTATTAATATTTAACATAGTTTCATATATTGCAAATTTCATGTAGGTAGGAAGTATTTCACATTTACTATTGAGATTATTTTTAGTTTTCAAAGAATATTCAAAAATATAAACGTAACTTATTTGTCTTATTTGCAAAGGTTTTGAATTTGACCCTGAAGTCTTCAAAGTATTCAATTATCTCAGGCTCTGTGTATGTATAGCTTGTGAACTTTGGTGTCTTACTCAAAAGTTTTATTGAAAAGGAGAGAAATAATACCTTGAAGTAATGTTTCAAGTGGAATATGCATAACATGTTAAGCACAATCAAATTTTTTACTTTTGAAAATGGTACCTGAGACAATATTTTTAAATTATAGTTTCAGGTTGAGATATCTTGTATGATGGTTAAAATAAATTTTTAAGCTTTGTCAGATATGAGTGTGAATGTTTACTTAAAATCACTTTCATTAAATTGATTGTTTCTCTAAAGGTTCACTGTTAATGTTACAAGGCTTATGGACAAAGGGAATCAGGAATATTTAATGTTTGTACAATTCTCACAAGGCAGAGTTCTTGAGTAAAAATATATAACATTTTCTCTTTTTAATGTTATACTTTCAATTTATTAAAGTTGTTTTCATATTTTAAGCTCCATTGAAACTGAAACAACAGGGTAAGGCATTCAAACTACACACACACACACACACACACACACACACACACACACACACACACATACCCATGCATACACACACACATACACACACACATACACACATGTACACATGCATACACACACACACATACACACAGACGTACATAAGCAAACACACACACATACACATACACACATGCACACATATACACACACACAGGCATACACATGTGTGTGTGTGTATAGTTATTGTTATTTAGAAAAATGATAACAGTAAAATTTGAAAGCATGTATAATTTAATGTGATAGAGGGGTTGAGGCATGTCATAATGCATACATTTTAATTATTCTTATATTTAAAAATTGTGTTACTTTTATGCATTATACTATATATAATTTTAAGATTACTATTTAATTCACATTCAATTTTAGAGTCATGTCCTTTCCTTTTTCAGTTTTTATTATCTTGGTTTCACTTAACTCATAAGAATTAACTGCTTCTACTTTTTCTTATATTCGCATGTCTTATAATGAGCTATAATCTGTGCTATAGATAGTTGAGTAAAAGTATGAATCTAATGTCTGTATACTATTAAAAGTTTTTACTGGTATCAAATCAAATTATACAAAATTTACAACATAAATTTTATGTATTATGCCATTACAGACAAGTTATATTTATGAAAAATGCATCTGATTTAAAAAATGATAAAGTTTTTCTACTTTTGAGACCCTGTGTAATTAATTATGATTTAATTTATTGACCTTTTAATTTCTATTTTGTCACCTATAATTGACTAAGGAGTTGCCATGTAGTTAAATTTATATAATCTAGAGGCACTGATGGGAATTGTGTTACCTGTCAGTACCATGAGAACTGTAGATTTGATTTCCAAAAAATAAATTTCAAGTGATATGTTACTAGATTTAGTAGGCTAATTATGCCAATTAGGTTTGCTTAATATTTTAAATTATCTAAAAGAACATGAGAAATTGATATACCTTACAATTTCTGTACACAACTGTTATTTCAGACACTGAGGATTCGTGAATACAACAGGTAGTCAACATGGAAGTAGATCTAGGGAACTGAATGTTACTGATAAGTTAGTATCAATGACTGTGAAAGAGCATGCATGAGCTCAATGACTAAACAGAAGAAAACTAAATCAAAGAGAATTATCAAAATGACTTCAGATTGTAATCAAACTATTCCAAAAACTGACGCCATTGAAAAAATTTGTTTGTATTTGCAAAATAAAATTTACATAACATTTCCTTTGTAAAATTTACATATAATCAGAGCACTGTCTCTTCTGTTTTCTAGGTGAAATGCTGATTAGAAGCTGTTGAGCTAAAAGTGATAATAGACAATAAGTAAAAATAAAATAGACTTGTAATAGAATTATAGAAATAGAGTTGAAAGATGTTTAACATTCTTTTGCTAGATATTGTGTTGAGTGATGACTTTGCCAGAGCAAATAAAGGATAATATATTACAGAGTTCAACTGAGAGCAAAAGGCTTTTAAAAGGTTTGTCTATAAGATATCTAAGAGAATATGCAGAATAAGCAGCTCTACTATATTCAAATGAGGTAACAGAACACATTGAGAAGGCACTAGTATATAACAACCAGTTAATAATGATATTTACTTAGTAATTAGCATGTTGACTAATCTCTTCTTGTCACTTCATTTTTCTACAAAGGCAGATTAGGACTTTGCCACTAGAAAACGTTGAAACATTTTGTAAAAAGTGTTTGCATGGTTTTTATATAATTTAAATATACTGCCCCTGACTCTTTTCCTAATGTTATAATTTTTTTTTAAACAAGTGTCAAATAAAAGTGAATCTATTGACCATACACTCTTGCCAATCGCTAGACTAGTAAACATTTATGCAACATCTAATATGTCAATTGTATTCTTAAGATTTTTCTTCTCTGGGTAAATCTACTTACATATGTAAAGGCTGCATGGGAGGTTGATCGTGAGTTGCTTCTTGGCACTAACAAAACATGCTTTCAGCATTGATAGGTGAAGTATGCTGCTTAGCAACACACTCCATTTATACCTTCTGTTGCTTAGCAGCAAACTTTCAAAAATGTGCTGTTTGAATGGGTCCTAGAGCATTTGTCCCTGACACAGAAATTGTGTTGTTATCCAAAGCTTCTACTTTTCTCAATGACTACCCTACAATTTGATAAGACAAGAAATCAGTATTTCTGGCATCCTTGGTTTCCATTTAGAAGACTTTCTTATATCTTATCTATATGTGGTTTTAACTAAAATATAATAAACTTCAGTTATTTAACTAATAATAAATTAACTAAAATTTATCTAATTTCTCTAGAAAAGTCCTCTTTTATCATTGATTATCATCACTAGAAGTAAGATACCATTGCAAAATTTATATGCAAATGAAACATAAAGCACTAGGTTGTTCTATTTTATGTCATAGAATTTAAAAGTTAATTCCAATAGATATAGCCATTGAAAATGAACTCTTTGGCCAAATATGAGGAATCAAGAGGCAACTGATTTTACATTATAAGCTGCCTTTATTTGCTTCTTCTGTCAATTATAATAAATGGATGGTATATTTTGGGACTTAGAAACATTAGAAATATTTTATTTTTTGGTAAACATTTATTTTTTATATGTAAGTACACTGTCACTGTCTTCAGACACCCCAAAAGAGAGCATTAGATCTCATTACATATGGTTGTGAGTCACCATGTGGTTCCTAGGATTTGAACTCAGGACTTTCTGAGGAGCAGTCACTGCTCTTAACTGCTGAGCCATCACTCAAGCCTGGAATATTTTCATGTAGTATAGTCTATGCATACTACTGAATACATTATTTCCTAACACACCTTGAATATGCTTCTGTTTGGTGTAATTAAATAAAACTGAATATCTTATAATAATACTAGGATATTTTAGAGAACATGTAGTCACCAAATGAAATTAGAACCAGAAAAGCAAGTAGCTTATGTATGGAATGTTCCATTCTATTTATGTTTCAATTCTTTTTGGAAAGCTAATTCAAAATAATTTTTAAAGTAAACTATGCAAGAATAACAGTCTTAATTGGAAAATCTTTTTAAAAAGAGTAAGTCCTGATTGAAAGGAGTGCCTCAAGCAATGAATTTCATTTTAAGTTGTAAGATAACTTAAAATCCTGTCTGCTAGAATATATCAGAATTGAAAAACTGTAGTTTATCTTGAATATATATGAAGTTTTACTTTGGGAAGATAAAATAGTTCTTTAATGTGAGTGGTAGTGACAGCTATACAGGGTAATTAATATAATTCATGCCATAGAATATTTTTAAAGTTATTTATTTCATAAATATTATATAAACTGTATCATAAAACAACATTGAAAAAGAAGCACCATGAAGATATATTTCCCAGAATTAAGCTTTATATATGTTCATAAAATTTTCCCAGCCCCAAACTAGGAAGTATTTAAAAGCATTATGGTTTGTATTTATGTTATTAGTGGTATCGTAGCCTTACTACATGTGAGCAGTCCACATTCTTCATCTGAACAAAGGAATAAACCTGTTCACCATTTCACTTTTATCTTTTATCTTCAAGTTTTCTTTCCAGACAAAGTTATATATAGTAGATATATAAACTAATAATTTTATTGTGGTTTCATTAGTGAAATAACTGTCTTTAATTAATCACATTAAACATGCTTCTTACTGAATTACAACAAAATGGTAATAATATTTCTATGGTATCAATATAATATTATATTAATATTAAGTAAATAAACAATAAATGTTGTTAATAAAAAGTTAAGTAGATTTTAAATACTAAAGTACTAAAGAGTACTTCAGTAGTACTCTTTCTACGCTATTACATTACAAATGCAAATTTTCTCTTTGATAGGACATCACCTATTAAAGTCAAGGTTAACAAAAATAATCTATGTTCACTAGGTCACAACCAAGGTGAATCATGATTTATGCTCTTATTTAAGATTGGTTGGGGAGGAGCAGTGTGTATCATGTTTTAAAATGAACTGACTTTCTAGTTTGAAGGTAAAATCATTAGGTCTGTGTTCTGGTAAATTACGAGGAGAATCAAACTACAGTAACAAGAAAAGTAGCAATCATTTCAAACCAAGGCATTAAACATGTCATCAAATTGCTAATTTTTTAGAAACACATCGTTCTAAATTACATATTCAAGTTGTAAGCATTACAAGATACAGAGAAATAACTGTGTAAGTTTAGATGTCAAAGGTTGAGAAACTGGAAGCTTGTTAGGAACCTCAGGAATACTAAAGTGTGGGGTTCCCAGCTAAATCTCTTCCAGCCTTTACCCTGAACGCTCATTCAACTAGGATCTAGCCTATGTAAGATTCTTTGATGTTTTGCATTGCAAATTTTAAACTTCTTGCTCTTTTGCAGATAACTATGAATTGTTTATATACACCACAATAGTAAGGTTTGAGGTTATTAACACTAGTTTATTTTGTTTGTTTTGTTATGATTTTCAATTTCTGTGAAGCTTAGGGAAACACCTTGTATAATGGAAATAATTTGGGTCAAGAATGGTTTGTTATTCATTCCAGTCAGGGTTGTGCTGAAATAGCTTCTGCTACCCAGCCACCCATCATGGAAAGGAGTTCCCTGAAGCACAGGATGTTAAAAGAAGAGTTAAAAGAAAGCATATATAGGGGCTGGTGAGATGGCTCAGTGGGTAAGAGCACTGACTACTCTTCCGAAGGTTGTGAGTTCAAATCCCAGCAACCACATGGTGGCTCACAACCACCCATAATGAAATCTGATATCCTTTTCTGTGTACTCATTTATAATAATAAATAAATCTTAAAAAAAAAAAAAGAAAATCAGTTTCTAAAAAAACAAAACAAAAACCCAGCATATATAAGGGGAATTGAGCCAGAAAATGATACAATATATCTAGAACCCATGTTTCCCAAGCATATGTAAGCTGGAGGAACTGGTGAAGGATACACTTAGACAAATTGAACTTCCTAGTAGAAACAGAGATCAGCTGAGCAGCCTAGAGGGAGGAAAAAGACATTCTCCGTGTCTTAAACTGTGCAGTATGCTCCTGGTTTCTAGCTCTCTTGAGTTGTTACCCTTGCTCTGATATGCTCTGGTTATTCAGCTTTCTATCTTTGAGTCTTTTCTGTTCCTGTAAGCAGCCACTCACACAAATTCTTATAATAAAGGACTATATCATCCTGAGTGAGGTAACCCAAACCAAAAAGGACATGTGTGGTATGTACTCACTAATAAGTGGATATTACCCAAAAAGTACAGAATGCCAAGGATACAACTCACAGAATTTAAGAGTTTTAACAAGCAGAAAGGCCAAGGGAGAATGCTTCAATTCTACTTAGTAGACGGAAAAAAATAATCACAGGAGGCAGAGGGACGGAGGGATTTGGGCAGGAGAGGGGGGCGCAAAAGGGGAACAGGATCAGGTATGGAGGCACAGACAGGAGAGAAGCCCAGAGGACCAGCAGAATGAATAGAAATGTGCAGCTTTAGAAGGTGGGAGGTAGGGAGACCCTCTAAAAAGGACCAGAGATCTGGGGGAGTGAAAGACTCTCAGGACTCAATGGGAGTGACCTTAGATGACTTGCCGAATTGTTTATATTAACAATCCGCGTGGATGGCTCTGTGCTGCTTGTATTTTATGTTAATTCTGCTCTCCCGGGAGAGGTTGTCTGGAATGAGGAATGAGTCATCTGCTTAGTTGGCTTCTTGTGAACCAATCCCCGAATGAATAAAGGAGCCAATCGCTGGCTGAGTAGGTGGGTCTTATGGGTTGGATAGAGGAAGAGAGGAAGCAGTAGAGACTTAGGTTCTTTTGGAACAAGGACAGCAGAGCGATACGATATAGCTGCTAGTTTCCCGGTATCATGGTGGATCCACACGGTGGATTTGTCACTGGAGGAATCTGATTTTAATAAGGCTTACAAGATTGGGTTTTACTTGTTGCTCCTAGAGACTGAGTTACTATTATTTCTAAACTAAGTTTGTGTTGCATTTTTCTTCACATGACCGCTTGACTGGATTCAAGAGAGAAAAGTATGGTGGCCAAGCATGGGTTTGCCACATGTGCACCACAAAGATCAAGGGGGATTTGAAGCATGGGGCTGGTGTGGCAGTGATCAGCCAGAGGGAACTTAGCGAGCTGTGTAGAGAGATTGTGGTGTTCTGAGTCAGAGACTCCACAAGATAAAAACAGGTCAGCCAGTGCCCACCAGTGCATATGGCTGGCTCAGCCACCTAGGCCGAGTTCCCAGCGCTAGCTCCTGAAATGTACTGGTTCGTTTTTTTTTAATATTTCCTGCAACAAATCCAACCTTTGCCTCTTCTCCCGGTCCCCCTCCCACAGTTCCTCCTCCCCTTCCTCCTTCCTCCTGTCCCCAAGAGAATGCTCCCCCACCACTAAGCCTCTTCCCTCCCTGGGGCCTCCAGTAGATAGACAGGGCCTCAAGAATAGGGATGATGTTAACAACCCACAGTCAAAATTTCTGACCCAGTGTAGGGAAATGCCAGGGCCAGTAAGCAGGAGAGGGTGGGGTGGTAAGCAGGGGGAGGAGGGTGGGAACAGGGGTTTGTTTTTGTTTTTGTTTTATTTTATTTTATTTTATTTTGGAGGGGAACCTGGGAAAGGAGATATCGTATGACATGTAAATAAAGAAAACATCTAATAAAAAGAAAAAGAAAAAAGAAAAAAAAAATTTCTGACCCAGAACTGTTCCTGCCTAAAAGAACTGCAGGGACGAAAATGGAGAAGAGACTAAAGGACATGTATTCCAGTGACCACCCCAACTGGGTATCCAGCTCATAGAGTGCTACCAAGGTCTGACACTCTTACTGATGCATTGATATGCTTACAGACAGGAGCCTAGCATGGCCGTTTACCTCTGAAAGGCCTAACCAGCAGCTGACTGACATACATACAGATACAAGCAACCATTGGACTGCACCCAGGGACTTCTATGGTTGAATTAAGGGAAGGATGGAAGAAGCTGAAAAGGAGGGTGACCCCATAGGAATACCAGCAATGTCAACTAACCTGGACCTGGACCTTCTGGGAGCTCCCATATACTGGTGGTTACCAACTAGGCAGCATACAGGAGCTGGGCCGAGGCATCGGCCACATATACAGCAGAGGACTGTCTGGTCTGGCCTCAGTGGGGGAAAATGTGCCTAATCCTGGAGAGACTTGAGGCTCCCGGGGACAGCAAAGCTTGGTGGTGGGAGAGCATCTTCTTGGAGCAGGGAGAAGGAGGGATGGGATGAGGAACTGTGGAAATGGGGACTGGGAGAGGGGCAACAGAATATTATTAATTTAAAAATAAAGAATCAACAGATTATCAAGTAGGACTTTGATGATATCTGACCTTTGTTGTCTGTGGTCCCTTCCTATCTGGTATGAGTAGATACTTGTTCATGTCTCTACAGGAATAGTGTCCAGCAGCATGTACTCAACAGATAAAGCCTGTATTCTTATCTCAACACTACTTAGCAGTTTAAATCAATAAAATGTAAATAAAACTAATGATGCTTACATTCTTAACACAATCTTGGAAAACTTAGCCACTTAAGTTACTTTAAGTTCATTTAAGCAAGGATATATGTACCTCTGCATTGCTGTATGTAATGTGTTTGTTCTCTAACTGGTCTGAAGAGTTTTCAGTTTTATAAAACATAAGAGTGATAGTAGGAGCCCCACTCAGTAGCAATCACAAGCTGATTGATCATAGGCTGACAGCTCCTTGGCTAGGAGGGGGATTTTTTCACTCTATCTATCTATCTATCTATCTATCTATCTATCTATCTATCTATCTATCTATCTATTGTCAGATATCTAACTCTATCTAACTATTTACCTATTTATCTTCTTTCTAATAATTTATTGATACCAGATCTATCTATCTAGCCCTGATTTGCCTGGAAACTTGCTACATAAATCAGGTTGGCCATAAACTTGAATTCACAGAGATCCATTGCTTTCAGCCTCTTGAAGGCTGAGATGAGAGACATCCACCTGTATGCTTGACTAGGAATGGGATTCTGTGCATTTTTACCTTCCTTCATGATGAGATTTTGTGTGTCTTGAGTTTATACTATCCTTCACATGATGCCATGGTCATTCATGTTCCATGTGTGCTTCTGCAAAGTTATATAATAAAAACACCCTTTTCCTTAAAATCACCTCCACCTCTATCCCCTACATTCTCTCTTCCATCTCTTCCACTCAGATCCTGAGCCATGAGTGTTGGGGTGTAATATAGCCACACCTTAAAGAGCTGAAAATTTTTAAACATTGTGGGTTGATACAATAATTTCAGACATGAAATTATTCACTGTGAGAATACTTTGAAAAATTGGAATTTTGCAATTTTCTATTAGTCTATAACGATTTCTTAAAATGAGAAAAATCATAATGTTCTCATTTCTTCTGCGTTTGATCATGCAAAGAAATCATCAGATATGGCATCTCAACATCAAGTTCATTCACGAACTCTTATGAGGAATCATACACAGAAATCCAATAATTTAAGAAGGTTTGATTTGTTTGGGGAAATTCTACTCAGGAAGAGAAAATAAACTGTCATTCTCTGAATACAATGTCTCAGTTGTTCCTATTTTTAATAAAAATTTATTTAATATATGTAATATGTTTATATATTATGTAATAAATAATTAAAAGTTAACTTATCACAATATGGAAAGAGGAAAAAGTATACTCTGTGTTTCATTATATCCTGAACAGATTTTGTTTCCTGTGTGTGTATCTTGTTATTTTGTAGTTGGTGCTCATGTTAATAAAAACATTAGTTTGAAAGGTTTTACATCAGAATGAAGTTGCATATTGGATTTGTTAATCAACAAGTATAAATACACATGAAACTAGTAAGTAGTGAAATATTGTGCTTTGCCTCCCTATTTTAATTCATACGGAACAAATAACTACTGTAACTTTAATGTTTTTCATTCTTTTGTACTTCTTACACTTACTGTTATTACTTAGTGATATACCAAGTAATGGCTTTGATATTATACTCATTCCCCATTCCACCAGAAATAGTGTTTATTGAGGCAGAGATCATTAATTGTTCTATTCCCAGTACTTTTAAACTTTGGCATATGTTCAGGATATCATCTGAATTAGTATACTTGTGGTAGACATTCAAAGAAGATGTGAACAAGAACATAAAAAATGATGTATGCATCATTTTCTTAATGTCAGGTGCAGTAGATATATAAGACAAATTGAACATGAACAAGCAGTGACAAATGAATCAAGAGGACCTATAGGACACAGATATGTTAGAATTACAAATACCATGGCTTGCTGGCCACATATTTTATAGCCCCGATGTCCTCCCTAGGTATAGTTCCAAAGCTTATAAAGCTGCAGCACAAATGACTGCAAAGTCTGTAGGAATTATTTCTCCATTTCCAACTCCTGTTCTTAGTAGAATACCCTAATGAATAAAGATAAAAATATAAAGAAATTGGCTTCAGTCAATCTTCATGTATTATTCAGTCCTTGTCTGTGTATATGTGGTGTCTAGATACTCTTTAATTAGATTCCTTGGGCCGACAAGGTCTGGTTTTAGGATGTTTAAATATAATAGGATTCTGAAAGCAATTTTGGGCAAATATAGTGTGAGATTCCCTGACAAAAGCAGTAACATTTGGTTTTACTTTAACTGTAATGAATATACTATTAACTATGATAATTTGACAACAAACCAGGTATAAAATAAAAAATAATTACAATAATTACAAGTATGCTTGATACATCTTAAAACTGTGAGAATATTAAATAATTTCATGATAGTTTATATCACACAAAATTCCTAAAATCATTATCAACTTTAAAACTATAATAAGAAAACTCACTTTATACTACTTGAATATATTCTTAATAGAATTGCTAATAAACATGACAGTCATAACATTAAGACTACTAAAATTAAATAATTGCAGAAAATAGCTAATTCAATTTGATTTTAAAAGACAGAAAACCACAAGAAATAGTTATAATAGACACTAAACTAAAATCAAAGCATTACTTAGAGCCAAGAGGTAATTATAAAGCATGATGCCCAGCTACAAGAGCTTATATTGCTGCACATGGTTTTAAACCAACAATTTTGGCCTTAATTTTTAAAATTGTTTTATTTTCCTGTTAATGTGGCACTTTCTAATATAAACATTTTAACTAATATATCATTATAACTTTGATTTATCTTCATTTGATAAATAACGATGAGATTATATAATCGATGTTAAATCAGTTCCCTATTTTATTTCTCTTCTTTTTCAATCTTGCTCATGCTAATCATCTTTTATTCACATCAAATACCTTGGTTTCAAAAAGATGTTTTAGCTCAAAGTTTTAAATATATGTGAGGCAAGATTTCTTACCTTAATGATAATAGGAATGTAGAAAATCACAAACAAAAAGGTATCATTCCTTTTTGTTCAAATAAAGAGTACATTCACAGGGTTATAGCTATAAAAACTTACTGGCACAGTTATTTTGTTTGTAGTGTGAATGCTATAATATTTTGTGCATTGCACTTACTTTAAATAATTTTTTGTGTATGTCTTATATGAAATCTGTTAGAACTATCTATGAAATGACTTTCTTATTAGTGTTAACATGGCACTAACCATTTCTATATACCTGCAAATAATGATATTTGAAAAGGAAACATAATCAGATATTTCTCTTCTCAATTCTTTTTGAGGGTCTCCTTGTAAATAACTATTACGTCTAGTTGGATACAATCACAACTCATACATAAATAATAGAAAAGTGAAGGATAAGAATTTAAGATAACTAGTATGTCTTTCTCACCTTATTTAAGTTCAAAAAATAAACTTAGAGGAAGCACACAGAACATTTAAGAAGATATGCACACTTTTGTATGAAGTAAAGCGATACATTCTCAAGGAATAAGAGTCAAAAAGGGCCAAATAGTCTTTCATGTGTGGAGCCTATACTCAGTGAGAGAGATTGGACAGTAGCTAAAGGGACCATTTTGACAATCTAGATTTTCTAACAATTTCTATGCATTTTTCTATAATCTCCTAGATTTTCTTGTGGGATGTTTAATAGACTTTTTTGTATCGACTCTTAACTCTAGGTCTTTGTTCTTTACTAGCAATTCTGCTTTAGATGCTGACTTCAAGACTTTCCTGGCTGTCTAGAATTCCGTGACCCTACAGAGGGATATGACTCAGATTCTACTCTTTGACTAATATGTTTTGTATTTTAAGTACCAGGTTTTCGAATCTGGTGACTATGAAGGAGAGACCCATTTCAAGAGTCCTCCATGCCTGTTGAAATCTATCTAGACTCCCAGTATTAAAGTTATTTAACTAACATCAAAGTTTCAAGTACTAAAATATGATAAATAGGTAAATTATTGTCGGCTCATAAAGATCATCTTTGCAAACAGAAAACTTATTTTCTAAAGCATGCATGAAGGTTTTATTAACCTATATTTCCTTCTTTAGACAATAGGTTTAATTTCAACAAGGACAGTCATATAATTGACTCCAGCATGCAGCAAAATGCCTAGTATCATTGAATAGTCAATAGATATGAGTTTTATAAATGAAAATTTTCAAATTTGAAAGTTTCTAAAACTTAATCAAAAAAGGAAATTTTCCCTTTTGTAACTTGGTTTCATGTTTGTCTCAAATAAATTTAATGGAAAATGTGATCTCAAGGAAATCATTTAATAATGGCCCATAATTTTTCTACACAGCATCTGCCACTTTACCACATTGGATAATTATGAAATAATTTTTATTATTTGACTTTTTGTCTTCTATAACCTGTAAGTCCACCAGGACACTGCACATCTGTTTAGTTCATTACTTTCTCTTGCTAAATAAAACAATTCTAAATTCTGTTAATAGCTCAGTAATGATTATTTGTTTCAGAAATTACTGTGTTTCTCTTCATGATAGGCTAATTTAAACCTTAGAGAATTAGGGCTACAATTTGATAATTCAGGTACACTATTATAGAGGAATGAAATTAGAGGCTGGTGGATGATGAGTACACTATTCTCTCTTATACTCTCAAATGTATGAAAATCACATGTAGTAATTAAATTAGCCCAACTCATTTACACCCGCGCTCATAGACTATCAGTGTTTCAAATTTTTCCTCAGATTGCAATGATTTTTGATTAAATGCCACTATTCGTTATTAAAATAGTATATACAATTTTTCTTCATTTAGCCAAAGAAATCATATATTTAAGACAAAGGTAACAATTCTTAATTAGTTTCCAAGGAAGCACTAAACACATTTTCCTTTAGGAGTAGAATTTTATTGCTTTTAGGCAGCTAAAAATATGTGAGCTAGATAACCTTTGAACAAAGAAAAGAAAAATGTCATACTTATTACCAATAGAGCACAAAACAAGACCAAGGTTTTATTAGTTATATTCAAGAAGTTGATGCCAAAGATGTCATTCTGGTGACTGAAGGTTGTTAGTAATTGTACAATTCCTCACCAGTACTGTTAGCTGCAAACAGTGTACCCTTTATTCCTATTATTTTTTTCATTGCCAAATCTTATTTCTTTGATTACATGATCTTCACATATGGCCGGTGCACTCTGGTCCCTCATGTACACTTTCTTACCTCAGCAGCCCTGTCTCCACTCACCACTGTGACTCGTGTTCTTTATTTAAGATCCCAGATGCATTTGCTAAGTTACCACCAGTTGCCATTATACAGCGGAAAGTGTTCTCATAAGTTGAGTGCCATACAGCTGATAATGCTTTGTGTTACCCTTGGCGTTTGTATTCTCATTTTGAAAGGAAAGTATGAATGGACATTTAATATTTGTTCTCTTAGCACCTTTTTCATGGATGAACTAGTAATTATTTGTATAGTATTTATCCTTTTGTATTGAAGTTATATAACCTTTGAGCAACACTCTACCCTCAGTTCCACCTTTTCAACTCTCATTACCCATATCCCTTATTCCAAACTTTGCTTTCTTTTTTGGAATTCATTTATACGTGTGTTGAGGCAAAATTTGTTATTTTTAATGTATTGTGTTTAAATTAGCATGAAGTTCTTCATGTTCATCTCCGTTTCAGAAGTATAAAAAAATGATACATATGTAAGAGAATGCATATTATATAATGAATGTTCATTTTAAAGAATACATGTGTCAAAAATACATGTGCAGTGCATCAAATAACAAGGAAAATGTAACATCTCTGTGTGGAAAGGATGCTTTCTTCTTTGATCAAATTACTAAGGCTATATCCAGGGAAACATATGGGCCCTTTCTAGGTAGACAGAGTACATGTTCTCACAGCTGCATCCCTACAGTTATTCACAAGAAGTCCCAGTGGTTTATTTATTGATTTATTTATTTACCTCAAAATAGCTGTGGTAATTTGAAGAGAAACGGCCCCTATAGAGCCATGTGTTTGAATGTTTGGTCCACGAGGAGTGGCACTATTAGTGTGTGAGGCCTTGTTGGAGTACATGTGCCCTTCTTACAGGACATGTGTCATGGTGGTGGCTCAGGCTTTGGATTCACTTATGGTCAAGCTCTGCCCAGTGTTGCACACAGTCTCCTTATGCTGTTTTAGGCTTACGTTGTAGAACTCGCAGCTCCTTCATGTCTGCCTGGATGCTGATCTATTTCCCATCAGGATGATAATGGACTTACTCTTTGAAACTGTAAGGCAGCCCCAGTTAAATGTTTTCCTCTTAAAAGTTGCTTTGCCATGGAGTCTCTTCAGAGCAACAGAACCTGAACTAAGAAAAGAGGAGTTACTAGTAGCACCTTATAATACCTTTCACAGAAGGATGGATCATTTCATTGGAAAAAAATCCTTGCCATCATTCTTAGCCATAGGAGAAGATGGTTACATTTAAAATGGTGAACATAAATCATGTTCTGTTTACTATCCATATCATGGGTTTTGAAGATTGTCAGAACATTTCTGTGAATATGGGGCAGTCACTGTGCTACCTCTAAGACACATGCACATCTTACATACAATGAGGTATCTCGGCTTGCATTCCTCATTTCTTAGAGCATGCATAACCAGAAATGGTTCCTTTACTATTGGAACGGAGTTTAGGCCTTGTGGCTAGTATTGGTTTTTTGAAAACAATCGTATTTTCCCTGCTGGGACTACACAAAACAGAAAATATGAATATTATCTTTAGATATCTTAAGGGTAGGGCCAGGAAAAGAAATGCTGAGAATCCATCAGTATTCCCACAGAAACATTACAATCAGAAACCAATCATCAAGTTAACTGCTTTGGGGAGGTGAGTGGCTTTCTAATGCCTGATATGTAATGATACATGCTCAGAAAAACATGCTTATAGATAAGTAACCTTCATCCTTCCAAAGGCAATGCACACCGTATATTATACTGCCATGATTCAGAGCTCGAGGCTGAGAGAGTTCTTAACTTGTAAATAGATTTTGGATAATGGTTACCTCCAAATGACTCCCTTCTTCAGGCAGATTACAAATAGCATTTATTAAAGTAAGGTGAGATGGCAAAACTAGCACACTCCCTAGTATTTTCCTACCATTGTGTAACATGTTTGCCCTAAAACAAATATGGAAATAGTGCTGCTGGATTCTTCCCTCTAAAACAAGGATTTTAGAGCTTCTGTTAATATCATAGTATTTTCTGAAACCTTACTTATTCCTAAATAGCTTAATGAATTTTTATTAATTATTTTATTTGTTTACATTCCAAATGTTGCTCCTTTCCTATTTCTCTTCTAGGAGTTCTTCATCCTATCCCCACATCCTCTTTGCTTCTGAGATGGTGCTCCACCACCCGTCTACAAATTCCCACTCCACCCTGCTAGTATCTCCTTTCCCTGGGGCATCAAGTTTCTACAAGATTAAGCACATCCTTTCCTACTGAGGACAAACAAGACAGTCATTTGTTACATCAGAGGAAGGGGCCATGAACCAGCCTATGTATGCTCTTTGGTTGCTTAGATCCTGGGAGCTCTGAAGAGGCAGGGGGATCAGGTTAGTTGATGTTGTTCTTCCTAAGGGGTTGTAATCCTTTTCAGCTCTTTTAGTCCTTCCCCTTAACTCTTCCATAGGGGTTCCTGAACCCAGTCCAAAAAATTGTCTGTAAATGTTCACATCTGTCTCAGTTAGCAGCTGGAAGAGCCTCTCAGAGGATAGCCATGCTAGGGTCCGACTGTAAGCACAACATGGCATCAGTAACAGTGTCTGGTTTGGTGCCTGCACATGGGTTGGATCCCAAATTAGGCCGGTCTCTGGATGGCCTGCCCTTCAGTCTCTGTTCTGTTTTGTTTCTGAATTTCCTTTAGACAGGAAAAATTCTGGCTCAAGAATTTTGAAGGTGGGTGGGTGGCCTAATGTCTCACATGGGGGCCATGTCTATCTACTGGAGGTGGTCTTTTTAGGTTTCATCTCCCCACTATTGAGCATTTTGGCTAAGGTCATCCCCATTGGGTCTTGGGAGCCTCTCACATCCATGGTGGACTTTCTAGAGGTTTAACTCCCACCCCCACCCTATACTGCTGCATTTATTTATTCATTCGTCAGGTCCTCTGTGCCTCCTTCTTGTCTTCCCATTACCAGATCCTGCCCTGTTTTGTCCCTTCCCCTCCCATCTGTGTCAGTTCTCTTGCTTCTTACCTCTGCCTCTGGTGATATTTTGTTCCTCCTTCTAAGTGAGATTGAAGTATGCCCTTTTGGGCCATCCTTCTTGTTAAGCTTCATATGGTTTCTCAGTTGTATCATGGGTATCCTGAAATTTGGGGCTAATATCCAATTATCAGTAAGTACATACGATATATGTACTTTTGGATCTGGGTTACCTCACTCAGGATGGTATTTTCTAGTTCCACCCATTTGTCTGCAAAACTCAATATATCCTTGTTTTTAATAGCCAAGTAGTAATCTATGGTGTAAATGAATCACGTTTTTGTAACCATTACTTGGTTGAGGGACATCTGGTTTATTTTCAGCATCTGGTATTACAAATAAGGCTGCTATGAACATAGTGGAGCACAAGTCCTGGTGGTATGGTGGAACATCTTTTGGGTATATGCCCAGGAGTGGTATATCTGAAACTTCAAGTAGAACTATTTCCAATTTTCTTAGGAAATGCCAGATTTATGTATAGAGTCCTTGTATCCTTTTGCAATCCCACCAGCAGTGGAGGAGTATTCATCTTTCTCCACATCCTTGCCAGCATGTGCTGAAAGTTAAGAATTGAATTTTCTCAATATTAACTTATGGTTATAGTTTGAATATGAAGAGTGGTTAAGTACCAAGACATAAATTAGCCAGTTGCTATCAACATTTTAAGTAGTGGTCCTTCAAACAAAAGAAGAAATCTCAGCCAAGTGAGAAAATCAAAACAGGAGAACTTTTAGGCATTGCTGTATTTGTAAAGAGATAGAATCATTTTGGGACATGTTTTTATTATGGATTATGTTTTAAATTCTCAAGTCTAAATATTGACAGGCTAGATATTCAAGGTTATATAGATTAGATAGTGTTATCAATTAATTTTTGGTCTTTTTCAGTCTTTAGAATTATAGAATTAAAAATATATGTTGTAGAAAGACTTAATAGGCATATATAACTCAGAAAATTAATGCATCACCAGTTATGTGTATCCATATTTTCATATTTATATGTACATACACTGGCTCTTAGAGAGAGAGATAGTAGACCAGTACATACATGATAGATGATAAACAGATAGATAGATAGATAGATAGATAGATAGATTTGTAGATAGATGCCAGGTGATCAAAGAGAGATTAGATAGATAGATAATAGATAGATAGACAGAAAGATTTAGGAATATTCATGTTTGTGCATGTGTTCAGGAAAAAGAGGGCATATGAAGGTGCCATGTCTTAATTAGTAGCTCTCATTTGTATGACATGAGGTCCCTTCTTGACATAACCTGGTGAAATAGAAGCATTTAACTGTCCAGTAAGACCAATAACCAACCTGTCTAAGTTTCCCTCATGGTGGGATTATGTACATATATCTCCATGCCAGTCTCTTCTTGAGTTCTAGAGATGAAATTCCAGTCTTCATGTTTACATGGCAATAACTTTCCTGAATAAGCTAGATTCCCAGTCCCTAACATTAACACTATGTAACACCACAGTAAACACTATGTGTGAAATACTGATTTAGACATGGCAGCTATTGATACAAATTTGCTTATATTTAATCCAGCATTTTTTACTAATAAATAAAACTGTGTGTAAGTAAGCAAAATATATGTAATTTTTTCATTCAATGTGTTATACATAATAGTCTCATGTTATCATATTTAGAATTACTTTAGTCATTCACCATGGCAGTTTACATATTCTATATTCTTCAAAAATACTTTATTTCACAGGAAATTTATAGAGAGATGTATGTAATAGTCTGTGGGAACAGTCTCTCCTCTGTTGAAATAGTACAGGGAAATAAATAACACGAGAGTAAAAAGGAGATTTTTAGATTGACAGTTTCAAAGTGGTCACAGGTGATAAAGGACCTTAGAACTTCAAGGAATCAAGCAGATGAAATCTATCCCATGATGAAAGAATGTATAGCAGAAAAGAGGAATGAAGTAAGAAGGAAGTCAAGGTTAAAAATGAAGTGCTTTACATGCAAATCCAAAGGCTTTGGCTTTGACGCTGTAGTCTAAATTGTCTTCTTCATCTGTGGGAGGATGGGTTTATAAGGCAGGGCTAACTGAAGTAAAAATATATGTTTATAGCCCACAGTTTTCCTCTGTAAATTAAAGGGCTTTGTTGAATTCTATAAATAATTTATATTCTTATAACTTGGAAGATCTAGTTTATTGAATACAAGAATGTAATTCAAAAATTGGCACTGCTCTTTAATAATGAAAATATTAATATCTAGAAATATTCTAGCATGAATAACATAGAGGTAACCCTATCTTTCATCATTTTTTTGTGATTTGCCTCAAAATTACAGAGGCAGGCTTATATGAATATAACATTGCATGCTCACTTTGCTAAAAGAAGATTTGAAGTTCAGGAGCAGTAAGTTATTTTCTCAAACTCAGAGTATAAAAAGTATGGCCGGGCAGTGGTGGCCCATGTCTTTAATCCCCGCCCTGGGGAGGCAGAGACAGGCAGATTTCAGAGTTCGAGGCCAGCCTGGTCTACAGCCAGGGCTACACAGAGGAATCCTGTCTTGAAAAAACAAAACATAAAATAAATAATAAATAAGTATGAGTATTCAGTTTATTGTTCATGCAACATTGCTAAGGTTCTCTCACTAATCAGATTCTGTGCTATGTAATTTGTTCTAAAAAAAATTCCATAAGTATACACATAAGTAAACTTTTAAAAAGGAAATAAAATATTTCTAGTTATTAGCATTTTCATTATTTAAGTGAATGTTTAAAGTACTGCCGTTTCCACCTTTATTAAACCTAGTTGTCTTGTTTTTGCAAACATAGAAGCTCATTTAAATTGTACTGTTCTACTTAAAGTACTGTTACCACTATTGAGCTTTTGGAATGGACAGATGCTTTAATATACTTCGTACACCACATTTATCCTAATACCCATGTTTCAGTGGGAACACAAAACATTTTCACAAGCTGAGCATGTATAAAAGTTGTTAATAGTCTTTATGTTGGTGATTCAATATTCAGCCCACCCTCATTGCTTGTTTTTATACAAATTAAAGCATTGCCTTTGTAATTAGATTGTTTCATGACTTGAATTATGATGTATTCAAATATGACAGCTTGTATAATTGAATGTGTAAGCTAAAAGAAATGAAAGAGACCTGGAAAATGAATTAGAAACCTGGAAAAGGCTTTTACCTTTTTTTCTGTTCTATTGTGGGAAAACCCTAATGTGACAGGTGTCCATCCTGTCTGTATTGTAAAGAAGTAAGGCACGTGAGGCAGGAGATCTTAACACAATTTTGAAAGTTCTTTCCAGTTTACTGGCAATATATTATATCCTTTTGATTTTGTGTCACACTTCTGCATGATTACAAAGCATTGTAATCAATTTAAAAATATTAGTTGCTCTATGAGTTAATAATAAATAAAAATAAAAAACAAATGTACAGATTAAAAATATTGTTTGGAACAAATAATTAGAATTGGAAAATTCTACTTGACTGCACAACATTTTCCCAAAACATCATTATTTATCAAACAAAGTCAGGGATGATCCAAAGATTTGCCCCAATAAAACATTCTACTGCAATTCAGACTGGTTGACAACCCAGAGGTATATCATAAAACTGATATTTCTGAAATACCATAATCCTTGGTTGCAAGACACAGAAAAAAAAAATCCATCTTGAGCTGAAGTAGAAGCGTCGTCTCTGTTGAGCAAGTTTACTACTACCAGAAGGTCCTATGTAGGATTCGAAGGGAGAGAACACATTAATGATGTCTTAAAGCTGTTAATTCTCTGTTTGTTAACACAGGACTGTGTATCTTACATTAGCTTTCATTTTAAATTATACTTGAAGTTCCTTCCCATATCTCCATGCTCTAAGAATTAGGATTGCAGGCATGAGTTACCTTGAAAAATATGTTATACTGAAGATAAAGCTAAGGCCTTTATACATGCTAGACAATGACTCCTACTAACTGCACTCCCTTTTAGGTAAAACCAAAACAAAACAAAACAAAAACAAAATACAACAACAAGAAAAAAACCTCTCTTTATTAAAGCTTGATTTTGTTTTATCCAATACTGATGAAAGTAAAGAAATCTTGATTCTCATTACAGAAAAGAATTGCATAACTGGTACATGAAGAGCAGAATGTATTTCCAGGAAATAGTTATTATGCTATTTGGATTTTTTCTTTTTTATTGATATTTTCTTTATTTACATTTCTTTTTCTTTTTTTTTTTAGATGCTTTCTTTATTTACATGTCATACAATATCACCTTTCTCAGGTTCCCCTCCAAAAACAAAGAAAAAATTAAAATAAAAAAACAAAAACAAACCCCTGTTCCCTTCCCCCTCCCTCTGCTCACCACCCCAGCCTCTCCTGCTTACTGGCCCTGCCATTCCCCTACACTGGGGCATAGAACCTTCACAGGGCCAAGGGCCTCTTCTTCCATTGATGACCGACTTGGCCATCCTCTGCTGTACATATACTGCTGGAGTCCTGAAACCCTCCATGTATACTCTTTGGTTGGTGGTTTAGTCTTTGGGAGCTCTGAGGATACTATGTAGTTCATATTGTTGTTTGTCCTAAGGGGCTGCAAGCCCTTCATCTCCTTTCTCTAGCTCCTTCATTGGGGACCCTGTACTCAATCCAATGGATAGCTGTGAGCCTCTATTTCTCTATTAGTATATATCCTTTTGTTTTAGGATAATAAGTTCTATAGATATCTGTTAAATCCATCTGTTTAGTAACTTCTGTTAGTCTCACTGTGTCTTTGTTTAGTCTCTGTTTCTATGATCTGTCCATTGCAGAGAGTAGCGTTTTGAAATCTTCTACTATTATTGTGTGTGGTGCAATGTGTGTTTTGAGCTTTAGTAAAGTTTCTTGTATGAATGTAGATGCCCTTGCATTTGGAGTATAGAAGTTCAGAATTGAAAGTTCCTCTTGGTAGATCATACCTTTGATGAATATGAAGTGTTCCTCCTTATCTTTTTTGATCACTTTAGGGTGAAAGTAGATTTTATTTGATATTAGAATGGCTATTCCAGCTTTTTTCTTGGGACCATTGGCTTGGAAAATTGTTTTCCATCCTTTTATTCTGAGGTAGTGTAGGTCTTTGTAACTGACCTGGGTTTCCTGTAATGCAACAAAATGTTGGGTCTTGTTGATGTACCCAGTCTGATAGTCTATGTCTTTTTATTGGGGAATTGAGTCTATTGATATTAATAGATACTGAGGAAAGGTAATTGTTGCTTCCTGTTATTTTTGTTAGAATTAGAATTCTGTTCATGTGGCTATCTTTTAGTTTTGTTGGAAAATTACTTTTTTGCTTTTTCTAAGATATAGTTTACCTCCTTGTGTTGAAGTTTTCCATTTATTACCCTTTGAAGGGCTGGATTTGTGGAAAGATACTGTGTAAATTTGGTTTTGTCATGGAATACTTTGGTTTCTCCGTCTATGGTAATTGAGAGTATGGCTGGGTATAGTAGCCTGGGCTGGCATTTATGTTCTCTTAGGGTCTGTATGGCATTACTGCAGGATCTTCTGGCTTTCATAGTCTCTGATGAGAAGTCTGGTGTAATTCTGATAGGTCTGCCTTTATATGTTACTTGACCCTTTTTCCTCACTGCTTTTAATATTCTTTCTTTGTTTTGTGCATATGGTGTTTTGACTATTATGTGTCAGGAGGAATTTCTTTTCTGGTCCAGTCTATTTGGAATTCTATAGGCTTCTTGTATGTTCATGGGCATCTCTTTCTTTAGGTTGGGGAAGTTTTCTTCTATAATTTTGTTGAAGATATTTACTGGCCCTTTAAGTTGGAGGTCTTCACTCTCTTCTATACCTATTATCCTTAGTTTTTGGTCTTCTCATTGTGTCCTAGATTTCCTGGATGTTTTAGGTTAGGAACTTTTTGCATTTTGTGTTTTCTTTGACTGTTGTGTCAATGTTTTCTATAGTACTTTCTGCCCCTGAGATTCTGTCTTCTATCCCTTTTATTTTGTTGGTGATGCTTGCATCTGTGGTTCCTGACTTCTTTCCTAGGATCTCTATCTCCAGAGTTGTCTCCCTTTGTGATTTCTTAACCATTTCTACTTCCATTTTTAGGTCCTGGATATTTTTGTTCAATTCCTTCACCTGTTTGATTGTGCTTTCCTGTAATTCTTTAAGGGATTTTTGTGTTTCCTCTTTAAGGACTTGAACCTCTTTATCTGTGTTCTGCTGTATATCTGTAAGGGAGTTATTCAAGCCCTTCTTAAATTCCTCTATAACCGTGAGATATGATTTTAGATCCAAACCTTGCTTTTCTGGTGTTTTGGGATATCTAGTACTTGTTGTGGTAGGAGTACTAGTTTTTTATGAAGCCAAGTAGTCTTGGTTTCTGTTGGTAAGATTCTTGGATTTGCCTTTCACCATCTGTTGATCTCTGGTGTTAGATATTCTCGCTGTCTCTGGCTGGAGCTTGTTCCTCCTGTGGGTCTGTAAGCCTGTGTCAGCACTTCTGGGAGATCAGCTCTCCTCAGATAAGACCTGTGTGCAGAAGGCTGTGGATCAGTCTTCCCTCTTGAGTCCTGGGGTCAGAACAAACCCTGGAGACAAGCTCTCCTCTTGTGGGAAAGGTGCAGATAGGGTTGTGGATCTGCTGTCTCTCCTAGGTATAAAAAGTATCCTGCTCTGGCTGCCCTGCCACTTCTGAGGCCTGTGCCTCCTGGCAGGTCCTGCATTAGAAAGTCAATGGAGAGAAAATGGTGGTCTCAGCAGTGTCCCTGGGTTGGAGCACTCCCTGGAGGCAAGCTCTCTGCTTGCAGGGAAGGAGAAGAAAGGGCTGTGGATCTGCAGTCCCTCCTACGTGTAGAAGGAGGTGCAGGCTGCCCAGCCACTTCTAAGGCCTGTTTTATTTACATTTCAAATATTATCCCCTTTCCTGGTTTCCCTCCCTCCTGGAAACACCCTATTACATCCTCCCTCCCCCTATTTCTATGAGGGTGTTCCTCCATCCACCCACCCACTCCCACCTCCCTGTCCTTGATTCCCATACACAGGGGCATCTGTCAAGGCTTCATAGGACCAAGGACCTCTCCTTCCATTGGTGAATGACAAGGCCATTCTCTGTTACATATGCAGCTGCAGCCATGTGTACTCCTTTGTTGATGGCTTAGTCCCTGGGAGTTTTGTGGGGTTGGTTTTGTTGATATTATTGTTCTTCTCAAGGAGCTTCAGACACCTTCAACTCCTTCAGTCCCTTCTCTAACTCCTCTATTAGGGACCAGCACTCAGTCCAATGGTTGGCTGCTAATATCTGTCTCTGTATTTGTAAGGCTCTGGCAGGGCCTCTCAGGAGAAGCCATATCAGGCTCCTTTAAGCATGTACTACTTGTTGGCATCCACAATAGTGTCTGTGTTTGGTAACTCTATATGGGATGCATCCCCAGGTGGGACAGTTCCTGGGTAGTCTTTCCCTTAATCTCTGCTCTACACTTGATCTTCATATTTACTCCTGTGAGTATTTTGTTCTCCAAAGAAAGTACGAAGCACCCACACTTTGATCTTCCTTCTTATTGAGCTTCATGTTGTCTGGAAATTGTATCCTGGTTATGTGGAGCTTTGGGGCTAATATCCACTTATCAGTGAGTGCATACCAAGTGTTTTCTTTTGTGATTGTGTTACCACACTCAGGATGATATATTCTAGTTCTATCCATTTGCCTAAGAATTTCATGGATTCATCATTTTAATAGCTGAGTAATACTCCATTGTGTAAATGTACCACATTTTCTGTATCTATACTAAAACTTGATGTTTGATAAACAATTTGTAAAATTTTCAAGAAGAATAATTATGTATTGAGCTTTATTAAATAACTTTAGAATTATAGTTGTAAGTGAATAATATAGAAACAAAAGAAAATTTTAAGCATGTCTATCTTGAAAGTATTTTTTTTCAGTGAATAGACATTTCTTATGGGACTCAAAAATAAAAGCTCACAATGTAGACACATGTATTCTAGAAACAGGTGATGAAAGGACATTCAGTGACCTCACAAGCAGGTTCAAATCCAGATTCCCTTTGTCATGCTCCTGATGGCCTATCTTACTATGTGCACATCTGAGATAGACTACATACACCGAGCCTTCTGTTTAACAAGGCTGGCCACAGAATCTAGAAACTTCATTTCTCTAAAGAAATGTGTAAAGGCTAAACATAGGGTCTACAGTGCATAGGTAATTTGATCAGAAGTAAAACCAATATAGTATGTGTAATATACCTTCTAGATAGAAATGTCTCAGTTAGGAGATCTGCCTCTACAAACATGCATGGAAGTATTCCATCTTGGGAACCCACATTCAAAATCAGGCATTATGTTATGAGTTTGTAATCCTAGCACTGAACGGACGGGTGACAGCCTGTGGTTCATGCACCTACCAGCTAAAACTACTCAGTGAGAGCCTGGTCAGTGAGAAACCTTGTCTTGAAAATGAGGTAGACAGTTGATGACCACACAGGAGGTGACTTTCTGGGCTCCACTGGCACACTCATACTTGTAATGGCTTACCTGAACACAGGTACATATACATTGTATACATTGGCAAAGAGGCACACACAATCACAGACACACACACACACACATGAAATAAAAGTGGTTCTAAAAAGACCTTGTATAATTGTGTTTCATCTCTATTGAAGAAGCAAATCTCTTGTCACCTGCTCCTTCCCAATTGATCATGTTTTTTTCTTTAATAATATTTTAATAGAAAAAAGAAACAAAGGAAAAGAAAAGAACTGAAGACTCGATCTTGCTTGCTATTTCTGTTACTGTCAAACTAATAGAAATATGCATAAATTAAAATGCATAGGAGTTGTCTTTAATACTGGGGGAGGAGGCTGGTATTGCATTTTATAGCTTGTTAGGGTAGAAACTAAAGGCAGAAATCTGGATGCAGGATCTGATGAAGAGGCCATGGATGGGTCATGCTTCCTGGCTTGTTCCCCATGGCTTGCTAAGCCTGATTTCTTATGCCACCCAGGGCCAAGTAGCCCATGGGTGGCACCACCTCTCAAAGTGTGAAATACAAATCTTGTATCTATAAGTGGTAAGATGATTTCATAAGTAGATTAATCACACATGCACAGACATATATACACATCAACACATACACAAGCATGCAACATATACATAGAAGACTGGGGTAAAAAAGCCATCATGTAGGGGCTAGAGAAATAGCTAAGCATTCAGAGCACTAACTGCTCTTCCAGAGGACCTGAGTTTTGTTCCCAGCACCCTCATGGTGGTTCACAACCATCTGTGGCTCTAGTTCCAAAGAATCCCATGCCCTCTTCTGACCTCTGTGGGAATAGACATATGCAGGCAAATGCTCATTCACATAAAATCTTTAAAAAAAAAATCACATAGAAACTTTAAAAAAAAATTGTGTAGACCAAAAGCTCAAAAGACTCTAAGTAGCCTCCAAGCCTTCTTACAACCTTTCTTTTAAATTATTTTATTGATTTATATTCCAAATGTTTCCTTCCTTTCTGGTCCCTCATCCAAGAGCTTTGCTCCCCATTTCCCCTTCCTTTTGCCTCTGAGAGGGTGCTCCCCCACCCAACCACAACCACCCTCTCCTCTCCCTGCATCCTCCTTCCCTGAGTAATTAAGTCTCTACAGGATTAGGCACATCTTCTTCCACCAGCCCTCTAGGAGGCTCTACCAGCAGATTACTGTGACATATGCAGAATTACATAAAACCATTGGACTGAGGTTGGGGATCCCTATGGAAGACTTAGGGAAAGGACTAAAGAAGCCGAAGGGGATAGCAACCCCATAGGAAGACCAAAAGTATCAGTTAACCTGGAACCCTGGGAGTTCCCAGAAACAGCCACCAGCTAAAGAGCATGCAAGGGCTGGTCCCTGTGCCCCCACCTCTGGCATATATATAGTAGAAGATTGTCTTAGATACTGTATGTTAACTTGGCACAAGCTAAAATCAACCAAAAGAAAGAAACATTAATTGAAAAAATGCCTGCATACTATCTTTTCTTAATTAATATACACTTTCTTAATTAGAAATTGACATGGGAGAAGCAAGAACATTCCAGATGAAGTATTATCTCTGAGCTACTGGTTCTGGGTTCTATAGGAAAACAGGATAACCAATCTATGATGAGCAGACCAGCAAGAAGCACCCCATCAATGAGCTCCTCATCAGCTCCTCCTCCAAGTTCCAACACTGCTTGGATTCCTCTGCTGTCTTCCTTCAGAAATGGACTACAATGTGGAATATAAAACAAAGACTTTCATTCTTTGCTTTTGGCCATGGTTTTTCATTATAGTAGTAACTTGCATGGACCTTAACACCAGGCCTGTCCTAATTGAAACAGCAGTGGGGAAAAAGTACTGGCTGGAGGACGAAGATTTGGTGGTCATGTGAGAGATTAATGCTGTTTTCTATATAACCTTTACTTGTCTTGATTCTAAGTTACTCTAAAGCAAATTTACACTTGTTGCTAACAGCAGGGGATTAAATAAGGGGCTAATTGCTAGGGTTTCTTTCTTTCTTACCCAGGAACCTTGCTGATGCCTCTCATATGCCAGGCTGGATGGAGGTTTGGAAGGATAAATTTCTACTGAACCAGAAGGAAAACAATTACACAAGCAAATTCATTCATATATACATTCATTCACATGAACTCATACAGCATCATGCACTCCACTGGGTCCAGTTACTGATCTCATATGTACATACTTCACACACACACACACACACACACACACACACACACACACACACACATCTATCTATACATATAAATGTGGTACAACGGCCCAACAAACATCAGTGCAGAAAGAAAGAACTCATTCTGGATGAAAAACGAGCTCCAATCTTTATTGTGTAGAAAAAGAAAAAACATTTCTACACTTTTATTGTTAATTGAATTAAATCCAAGTCTGTAAGAAAGAAGTTTTGTCCTCTTTGGAAAGACTAAATCTGACTTGTGGTTAAGAAAAAAATCTGTTCTGTTCTGTTCTTTGGTAAGGAGAAGCCTGTCTTGTTTTTCTGTTTCTTGGTTTATTTTTTTGTTTGTTTCTCTTCATATTTTTCTTTATCTCTCTTCATCTCGTTCATGAGATGTCTATTTTCATCATCTATTTTGATATGTTGTTCTGTCTCTCCATATTCTGCCTTAGTTTCTAGCTGTCTGCATTCTGCATTCTGTTCTCTCTTTCTGTCGCCTAATGTCATAATTTCTAGTTATTTGTGTCTATTTTAGGAGAATAGATCACATCCGTTTCCCCAAGCATCTTTCTTTCTTTTTGTTTCTTTTTTTTTTAATAAAAATTCACTAAAAGTTCAAACATAAATTCAAATCATAGATTGGATAAGCTTACAACAGAAATGTTTATATGTGTTCTCATTAACTAGTTATCTTGCTACACATTCATTATATGTCACTAGCTCTGTGAGATCATTGAAAGTATAAAACTATAATTTTTGGGTCTAAGTTAACATTGATATTTTGTTAGATAAACCCAGTTTATATTTTGTTTTCTGTCCTTGCACTTACAATTCATTCTTAGTTGCGTTTTGTGAACTTTGGTTAAGTAATGTACACTCTAAAGAATGTATTCTAAGTTGTAAATGCCTGCTTTCTATGTCAGAAGCATTTGACTCATGACATGTAAAGACTGCCAAGTTTCTAATTACAGTTTTCACACCATAGAGGGCTTTAATATTGGTACTAGTATAAAGGGCTTAATAATTAGTAGTATAATTTTAGGAATTCTTATAAAATCATCTTTAGGAATTAAAAAAATCATCTGTTTGTCTTTATAGCATCACTACAGGACAGTATATTTCGTCAATCTGCAGACAATCTGTGCAATATGGTGGGCTAACGGCCAAGGATCATTTAATATAATAATGATAGAAAATACATATGAATAGCAAGAATCAAGTCCTAAAAATTTCATTTAGGCCTTGACTTCAATGGCTCACTCATCTCGGTCCATATTCCATAGTGAAACCATCTCAGGAATATCAACTGCTAACCTATAACATTTCCTAGATGGTTCCTGACAGTAAACTTAATAAAAGACATCTATATAGAGTGTGAATTAGAAGGTATGTTTTGATCTTTTATGATATTCTAATATTAAAGAGAGGTTAAACAGACAAAAATACCATTAATATAATTAGATATTTCAATGACACAGGAGACTTTTTAATGGAGTGCCAAATGTGTGTGTGTGTGTGTGTGTGTGTGTGTGTGTTTGCCCATTTTGTGGTTATTTGATGAAGAATCAATACCCATGCCAGAATGTGACAGGATATAAAATGTGTGTTGCAATAGTAATAGATTGAGAGAGGAAAACCCAGCCAACCAGACCAATAGCAAAAACCCCATGTATTGAGATTCTTTATGGTCTGTGCATAATTCCTTCTCCTGCAGTTATTACCTGCAGCACTTAGAGACGTAGACTCACAGACTACCCAATGTTGCTGAGCATAAACTATGGAGTACCTCACACAGGAAATGTGTTAGGTAATTTTTTTCATTGCTGTGATAAAATACCTGAAAAGAAGCAACTTAGAAAAGAATTTATTTTGCCATGTCACGTCAGGAAATATTTTCCATGGTGAAAAGGAAGACACAGTAGTAGAGGCATGTGGCAGATTGGCCATTTGACATGAGTAATCAGGACAAAAAGATGAAAAGGAATACAGGCTCGGTTATAAATCATCAGGGCACACCCTACATCCTTCAGAAGAGCGCCCAAAGAATTTCCAAATCTTCCTAAACACTACCACAAGCTGAGGATTAGTTGACTGAACATACAAGTTTATAAAGACATGTCATACTAAAAACAAAACACACACTCTTCTAAGTTTAAACTGCCTCGAATTAGGCTATAGAAAAAATCTCCAGATGATACCTTGTAAAAGAAATACATAATTAAATTGAAGTCCCCTAACTCCAAAATTTCATTGTTTACAAGCATCGTGAAGTTTAAAACTTAAGATAATAAAAACCCTTGTTTTACTTAGTTCCCCTTTTTGCTTTTGCATATCAAAGTTTCAGGTATTTTGGAGGATTTTTACTTAATTTTATGGGCTGACAGAAGTGTATAAATGACATGAAACTCCAGTATTGTATAGTTTCCATGCTCTAAGTAATGGGTTTATTTGCAGTTTTAACTATTTCTTTTTAATAAGAATACTACCTGTATAGGCAGTTTTACATAACTTCAGAAGTTGTCTTGAAGTTCTTGACCCTCAAATATAAACTATATCCCTGGAAGTTTGGCTTTTTTCTATTTTTGTATGCTATTAGTGTTTTCTTACTCTCAATTTTTGAGACTATAATTATAATATCCTCTCTTATCTTTGTTCATGAACTCCTACACATCTCTCCATTACATGGCCTTGTTTTTTTCCACTAATTTTTATTGTACTCAGGCATATGTGTGTGTGTGTGTGTGTGTTTGTATGTATGTATATGTATGTGTGTGCATAAGTATATGTTCTAATATATGCATATCTATTTCTTCATATACAAACATACATATATATGCATATTTTAAATATAGCATGCTCAGTCTGTATAATATATTTGTATTTATGTTTTAGGCTGATGATTGGCATTGGACAATCAGTTGTGTTGTTTCCTGGTGAATAGTACCTCTTAGACTCCCAGTTTTTCTCAGTATCCTATATTTTTTGTGTATACTTGAGAACATTTCCCCATCCATGCTGACATGTCCATTAGTGTGCGTGTCTTTTCCCGCTCATCTTTAAGAAGCCTTGTTGGTAGAATGTGGCTTCTGATATAATTTGACATTTTTTTGGGTTTTTTTTCTGTCTAAACATGAATGGCTTATGCTCTTATAATAAAGATTAAGTAAGTTTTGTCAGAAAATTTTTTCATGGCCAACTAACACAAATAGAGATGAGGGGAGATAGTACAATACATTTAAGTTATTATTATTATTTTTTATTATTATTATTTGATGATAGGTAGTGATCTCAGGGATTCATGAATATTAGGAAAACATGTTAATACTCATCTATACATCTACTCACTGGTTATGTTTAAATTTTTAATAGGATCATCTTTTATAAGAGATAACAAATTTATTAAAATTTACTATGAATATAAGAAATAATGGAACTTATCATAGATATGCATATATTTCTCCTTTAAAAACTGATAGTTTGACATCACAAAAATAATTATATAGGAATCTTCATTGTTTAACAATAATTATAATCTAACTGAAATATATATGAATAATTCAGTTCAAGAAGAATTTGATATTAACTAAACTTAGTGCTATATAATAATGAATATTAGGTAACAATCATTAAACTACTGAGAATTATTTTTACATGATGGTAATTTGTTAATTTCAATTAGCATACTCAAGTAATTAAATGTCCTAGCAATTTATTAAGAAAAACTATTTTTCATTAAACTGTAATACATTTTTCAAATCATGCAACAATAGTATTTTTGCCATGTATATATCTGATTGTTATGGTCACTGAATTCATAATTTCCCTTATAAGAGTATTTGCATTGTCCTATCTTGTCAAAGAGAAAAATCTCCAACTTCTAGCATTAGCACCTGTGTAGGATACAAAATAAAGCCACCATGTAGAATTGAGGAATCGGTCAATATCTCATTAGTCCTGCTAAATAAGATTTATATTGCAACACATTCTTGAGCTTCAGTGTATAAATTATGCAGAATCCTTACCTTCAACACAGGGTTATATTAGCAAATGATATTCACAAGGTAGAAAAGAGAAACCATCACATGCTCTGATTAAAAGCAGTGCTTTGAGGACTAAAAAGAAAAATTTAACATAAATTTCTAACATTTCAAAGCTATAGAGATAGTGAGTGCACTTTTGTAGAGAGATTTTAATCCAACAGTATAGCTACTCTGGCTGGAATACTAACACACCCTTTGTACACACCTTTGATCATAGACAATGATAGGTAATGTTAGTTAGTTTGTAGAAGGAAGCTGCTATGTTTGAAAGTAACACCTAATGAGAGGCAAGGTGATGAATCAGGGAAAAATGTGACAGATTATGATACTGCCAAGTCTCATGAGGAGAGAGAGGAAAGGGGAGCAGTTCTGAGAGAGGAAGGAGAGGCAGGTTTACCGTGACTGTTGTACAGAGACACGGTGCAGAGAGAGAACAAGCAAGACATAGATAAAGCCTAAGAGAAAATTACCTCAGAAGAGTAAAAATTTACTTTTACACACATTTATTTAAATGATATTTTTAAAATATCATTACATATATTATGTATATAGCTTACACACATACACAGATTTTTATATGTAATATATATACATACATATATGCTCTTTTAAAAATGGATAATAAGTACATAGACAAAAATAATTAATTTATTTTATAAAAAAAAGAACAACATATATACCATTTTGTACAGTACTTGCAGTCCAGTTTTGAAAGTGTTTAGGTATGCAGTATAACATGAACCCTTGTTTCTAAGAGTTTCCTAGTACACTACAAAAAAATATATAGATGTGTGTTTATAGTCACTTACATAATGTTTATTTTGTTATTAAATCTAGTACTTAAAAATCAGGCATATCATATACTTCATACAATATATATTTACCTCAGTATATTTAAAAAAATATGATGACATAAAGAACTATACAAATACAATTATATTATTTAGGGAATGATAAGAGTTGAACATAGTGCATATTTTTTAAATTTAAATGAATAGAAATGCGATTTTAGATATTATTTAACTAGCAAGTTAAAGCAACAGTTGACCTGAACTGGTTTTTAGCGAAGGAGAACATACTCAAGCGTCTGTGAAACATTGTGATCCCTCCTGATTTTCTATATATTAACTGGTGTAACAATGATTCCAATAGTTGTTAACAACAACTTAACAAGCCATTGATGTGTTTGTGTGTCCATACAAGTATGTGAAGCACTGTGTACGTATCTATACAGGTGGAGACTGGAAGAGGATATCAGGTGTCCTCTTCTTTCATAATCATCTGCCTCTTCATGGGGCTCGTGATATTTTTATTTGGTTGGAAACTAGTGACTTCCACTTATACTCCTTTATCTGCCTGGGTAAAATCTGAAGTGACAGATATGCACAGGAAGCCAAGCTTGTTATGCTGGTACAGGGATACAAACACTAATATTGATGTTCGAACAGCCAGCATCCTGAACCATCTCCCTGTCCCCACAGAAAACTTTCCAACACTGTTCATATAAATCTACTGCTGTCTCTTATGTGTGCTTGAAAACCTGCAGGCTATTGCTATTCCATTTTTATACTTGTCTTTTGCCTTGCACTACTTTAACGCTTGCTGTGGATGGGCTGGTGCTGTTTGTATTTTGATGCGAATTCTCTTATCTGGGAGGGGTTGAAGAGAGTGAGAGGCTTTTGGAATGTGGATAGCAGAAGAGCAGGATGTAGCTGGTAGAGTTTCCTGGTATAAGGTAGAGAATCCTGGATCCGTCAGGATTCGCCTCCAGACGAATCAGATTTAATAAGGTTTATAAGACTGGGTTTCAGTTGTTGCTCCCAGAGATTGAGTTACCATGGTTTCTGAGCTAAGTTTGTGTGGTGTTTTTCTTCTTGCAATAGTTAGATTCGACTGGGTTCCAGAGGGAGAGGTAAGGAGCAAAGCATGGGTTTGCCTGATGTGTACCACAAGGGCTGCATGGAGTTGGCATGGTAACAACCCACAATTGTGGGAACCTAGCAAGCTGGGTGGAGAGATTGTGGAGTTCTGAGTCAGTCTCCACAAGATAAAAACAGGTCTGCCATTGCCCACCAGTGCATGGCCAGTTAGGCTGCCCGCCATAGCACAGGTAGCCTGCTGGTCATTTGGATGTATTTCCTGTAACCACACATATGTATGTTATTATTCACTTGTAATGGCAGAATGTTATACTATTTGGCATCATTTGCATTTATTTGGGTGTTAATATAAACATGTCATTTACCACATGAAAGTCACTTACATATGCTTATTTTGTTATTAAGTCTAATACTTAAAATAAAGCATATGTCACACCATGTAAAAAACTAGTAAAAAATAATGTTTTCTAACAATTTACAATGCAATATCAATGAGTAGTCATTATGTTGGAAACAATCTTTAAATTAGTTTTCTTATTTACAAAAGATGAATATATTTTGCATATATAAGACACTTTGGTTGAGGAAATTTTGTTTGAGTACCAACTCTATAAGCTTAAATATGTGACAAGCATAAGTTAGCCTTGAACTTAACAGAAAGATTGATTCATCACAGGTTAAAAATCAAACAGACAAACAAACAAACAAGGAAAAAATATGAATTTTTAGCAAGTCAATGCACTAAAAAGTTATAGAGACTTTTTTTCAGAATTAATAAACCTTTTAACCTGAAATTTCAGTAAAAATAATAAAAGGATCATGAAACTATATTTAGACTGATGTCCTTTTCAAGGGGAATTTGAGAGTTATTTTACTCCACCAGGAGAATTAGAAATTTTCTCTTGGGCCAGCAGCCAGTGGGAAATTGACTTAACATAATATTAAAATAACAAAAGCATGACTGACCATTTAAATGCCTAATTTGAACTGACATGATCATCACGTAATGGATGTGCCTTTATGAGAATGGATGACATAGGTCCTTTCTGCAAGTAGCTCCATATTTTATTTTATTTTCAGTTTTATAGCTTATAATTGACATCAAGCCAGTACAGATTCACTGACAATAGTGTGGTTTTCAAATTCAATTATAAATTATATAATATTATACACACATGATTGATGTAGCTATCAACTCATATACATAACTTATGTGATGGAATTTAAAATATCTACACTTTAGTAATTTTAAAGTATATGATGTATGACATAAGTTTTAAGCATAGCTGTCATAATGCCCATTAAATTTCAAACACTCAAGAAAGTAGAATAGAAAAACACACACACACACACACACACACACACACACACACACACACACACTGGCATTTCCAGCCATGTTGGGAGTACATTATTTCACTTGACTTTAGTCGACAGGACTATAATTGATACAAACTGTAATACAATAAAAGAGAAAAATTTAAAACAGTGAACTTTAACATAAAAGTTAGCTTAGATATATATTAGATAGTGCAACCTAACTTCAATAGTTACTGTTTATATACGGCTACATTCTACATTCTATATTCATGAATATATGCATATATATGCACTATAACTTTGTTATAAGTGATCTAACTGGATATACTTTGAAAGACAAGCTGTTGCTAACTTTTTTTTATTTTTTAGTGGACCCCAATTCCAGGAGAGGTGCTTTTGAAGTATAAAAAGTGTTGTATTGTTTGTGATAAGAGTTTATAATAAAGAAATATTGATAGTGAAAGTTTTGAACCTTAGTTTTAAACCAAAACTTTATTTTAACCAAAACTTAATAATGAACAGAATGGAATGCCCATATTTTTATTAAAAAGTAAAATAGTGATTTCAGGCATGGGAATAAAGTTAGGGATGTCATCAAATAAGATGTGGATGGCCTAAACTAACATACAAGAAAGGCAAACTCAATCTCAAAAGATAACTGTATTTTACTTTGCTGTTAGTAATGCTATTTATTTACAAACAAAAAGAACTTAAATACTTTTATTAATTTTTGAGAACTTCATACATTACATGTTGATCATATTCAGTCCTTATTCTTCTCCAGAATTCTTTTCAAAGCCATCCAAACTTCTATACCTCTGCTTCTTTGTGTCCTCATTTTTTTTTTGGTTGACATTTAAATAATCTCTGACTCCAGTTTCTTCTATCCATATATTACTGGGTGTAGGACCATCCACTGACCATGGTTCAACTATGAGAAATACACCCTTAATGAAAACTGAATCTCCCTTCCTTCTCAGCATATATAAACTGTCTCTCATGCCTCACTAATAGATGAGGTCCCCTACTTATTTTCTCACTCAGTACTTGAGTGATGGATGGCTTCGTTTGTGTTGTCTTGTACAGGTAACCAGAGTTCTTGTGAGTTTGTGATTTCCTCAGTCCTGTAACATCCAGAAGATTCATCTCACCATGCTCCTCCCTGAATTCAGGACCTTATAATCTTTCCACCTCTTTTTCTTTGATGTTCCCTGTGGCTCAGAGTATGATATATATATGTCCCATTTGTGTCTGAGCAATCCAGCTTGGTTAACAATTATTCTCTAAACATAGACCAGTTGGGAGTTGGAACTTTCTATTTTGAACACTATTTACTGCACAGAGCTTATCTCTGAGGAGGGCTGAGAGCTGGACTAATCTATGAGTATTAAAATTCAAATTTGATGCTAAGAGAATATAGTAGTAGGTTCATTATTGGCACCCATGAGATTCCCTCAACACAGCTTCTTGGGAAATTTTATAGTCATAAACATGTCTCCTTCTACATAATAGTTCTTAAATCCAATCAGAAAGCAGTTGATTACCCCCATAACATTCATGACATGACATTATGTATTGAGTAATTACTGAAGAACAATGTTATTAAATTTTGTTATTTTTAATTATTTAAAAATTTTTAGACTTCTTTTTAGTAGCTGTTCTAGATTGATTAATTTATTCCCTGTGACAAATTAGATATATTCATTCTTTTATTAAAAGCATATTTTTATGTAACATAGCCTATCCTTAACTATGTTTGTATAGTCATTGAGACTCTGTTGGAGAGAACTACTTTTTTTCCTTACAAGTAGTTTTCAGTTGGACACAGCTTTTGGATGAGGAAGTGGCCTTCTATTGATTTCCGCTGTCAGTCCTGAGATTTCATTAGTCCCCTAAATTTGCATGCTGCCACAGTTTCAGCGAATTTAGGTGACTATTGGTAAGTACTTCTGTGTTTAGAAGTTCTTGTTTCCTCAGTGTCCTGCATCTCCTCTGGGCCTTGGAATTTTTCTTCTTCTTCCCAAGGGTTTCCTGAGCCCCATGGGAAGGAACTGATGGATACATCTTATGTAGATTAGACTGAATGTTCCAAGTTCTCTCCTTTTTTAAAATTTATTCTTTAACATTTATTTTTACAGTCCAGACTTTATACCAGTCCACCCTCTGACTGTTCCACATGTCATACCTCCTCCTCACCCTGCCCCCTTCTATAAGAGGATGTTCTCACCCCCCCCAACTCCCACCTCACCAGCCCTCTCCACTTCCTGGGGTCTCAAGTCTCTTGAGCAATAGGTACATCTTCTTTGACTGAGTCCAGACCCAGCAGTCCTCTGCTGTATATGTGTTGGAGATTCATATTAGTTGGTGTATGCTGCCTGGTTGGTGGCTCAGGATCTGAGAGATATCGGGGGTCCAGATTAGTTGAGACTGATGGTTTTCCTTTAGGATGACCCTCCTCCTCAGCTTCTTTCACCTTTTCCCTAATTCAACCACAGGAGTCAGCAGCTTCTGTCCATTGGTTGTGTGCAAATATCTACATGCAAGCAGACATAGTGATGGAGATGAGCTAAGAGATTTTCTTCTGCATCTGCAGGCAGCTGAATGAGACTGTGAGACATATGGGGCATAGCTGCAGCATATCAGACCTCAAAACTTGCTTCCTCTATAACACACTTCCTCCATCAAAGCCACACATACTCTAACAAGGTCACATTTCCTAAGTGTCATTCCCATTGACAAGCATTTAATAGCAAGAGACTATGAGGGTCATTCCTACTCAAATTACCACAGAGACAAAAACTAACACAGAAATAAGGAATAACACCATTTACTAGCCCAACCATGCCTAACACCATTCCCCAAGGATTGCTCAGTTACCTACCTGTCTTATATTTCACCAGTCAAACTTGTCAGGGATGAGACTATCTACACAGCCTCCCCTACATCAACAAGGAATAAAATTCTCCTTAGACATGGACACAATACCACCCCATGGAGGAAATTCTTTAATTTGGTTCCATCTGCCCAAATATTTCAAGTTGAAAAACCATATAAGCCATCACAGTTGCTCTAGCCCTTGTCATTAGTAATTTTCATTCATTCTATTCATAGATAGGAATGAAACAGATACAAGTATACAACTTCAATTATACAACTCCTTTTTTTCTTTTTCTTTTTCTTGGATTTTTTTTTATTTATTTACACTTCAAATGTTCTCTCCTTTCCTGGTTTCCCCTCCCAAATAACCCCTATTTCCTACCCCCTACACCCACCCCCTACCCCTGCTTACCAGCCCACTCTCTCCCCCTTCCTGGCCCTGGCATTCCCCTAAACTAGGGCATAGAGCCTTCATAGGACCAAGAGCCTCTCCTCCCATTGATGACCCACAAGGCCATCCGTTGCTATATATGCAGCTGGAGCCATGAGTCCCACCATGTGTATTTGGTTGGTGGTTTAGTCCCTGGGAGCTCTGGGGGTACTGATTAGTTCATGTTGTTCCTCCTATGAGGCTGCAAACACCTTCAGCTCCTTAGGTCCTTTCTCTAGCTCCTTCACTGGGGACCCTGTGCTCAGTCCAATGGATGGCTATGAGCATTCACGTCTGTATTTGTTAGGCACTGGCAGAGCCTCTCATGTGACAGATACATCAGGCTCCTGTCAGCAAGCACTTGTTGTCATCCACAATATTGTCTAGATTTGATGATTGTATATAGGATGGATCCTCAGGTGGGGCAGTTTCAGTATTGTCATTCTCTTAGTCTCTGCTCCACACTTTCTCTCTGTAACACCTTCCATGGGTATTTTGTTCCCCCTTCTAAGAAGGATCGAAGTATCTACACTTTGGCACTTCTTCTTCTTGAGTTTCATGTGGTTTTCAGGGTTGTATGTTAGGCATTCCAAGCTTCTGGGCTAATATACACTTAGTTGTGAATGTATACCATGTATGTTCTTTTGTGATTTGGTTACCTCACTCAGGATGATATCCTCCAGATCCATCCATTTGCCTAAGATTTTCATAAAAATATTGTTTTTAATAACTGTGAAAGATTGTATGACAAGTCTCTGAAGAAAGAAATTGAAGATCTCAGAAGATGGAAAGAACTCCCATGTTCATGGATTGGCAGGATTGATATAGTAAAAATGGTCCTCTTACTGAAACCAATCTACAGATTCAATGCAATCCCCATCAAAATTCCAACTCAATTCATCACAGAGTTAGAAAGAGCAATTTGCAAATTCATCCAGAATAACAAAAAGCATAAGATAGTGAAAACTATTCTCAACAATAAGAGAGCTTTTGGTGGAATCACCACCCCTGACCTCAAGCTGTACTACAGAGCAATTGTGATAAAAACTGCATGTTATTGGTCCAGTGACAGACAGGTAAGTCAATGGAATAGAATTGAAGAGCAAGAAATGAACCCACACACCTATGGTCACTTGATCTTCGACAAAGGAGCTAAAACTATCCAGTGGAAAAAAGACAGCCTTTTCAACAAATGGTGCTGGCTCAACTGGCAGTTAGCATGTAGTAGAATGAAAATTGATCCATTCTTATCTCCTAGTACAAAGCTCAAGTTCAAGTGGTTCAAGGACCTCCACTCAAAACCATATAAACTGAAACTAATAGAAAAGAAAGTGGGGAAGAGCCTCGAACATATGGGCATAGGGGGGAATTTCCTGAACAGAACACCAATAGCTTATGCTTTAAGATCAAGAATTGACAAATGGGACCTCATAAAATTGCAAAGCTTCTGTAAAGCAAAAGACACTGTCAATAGGACAAAATGGTAACCAACAGACTGGGAAAAGATCTTTACCAATCCTATATCTGATAGAGGGCTAATACCCAAATATACAAATAACTCAAGAAGCTAGACTCCAGAGAACCAAATAACCCTATTAAAAATGGGATACTAAGATAAACAAAGAATTCTCAACAGAGGAATAGTAAATGGCTGAGAAACACCTAAAGAAATGTTCTATATCCTTAGTCATCAGGGAAAGGAAAATCATAACAACCCTGAGATTCTACCTCACACCAGTCAGAATGGCTAAGTTCAAAATCTCAGAAGACAACAGATGCTGGAGAGGTTGTGGAGAAAGTGGAACACTCCTTCATTGTTGGTGGGATTGCAAGTTGGTACAACCACTCTGGAAATTAGATTGGCCATTCATCAGAAAATTGGACTACCTGAGGACTCAGCAATACAATTCCTGGGCATGTACCAAGAAGATTCTCCAACATGTAATATAGACACATGCTCCACTGTGTTCATAGAAGTCTTATTTATAATAGCCAGAAGCTGGAAAGAACCCAGATGTCCCTCAACAGAGGAATGGGTACAGAGAATGTGGTACATTTACGCAATAGAGTACTACTAAGCTATTAAAGACAATGAAGTATACAATTCAAATAGAGCATGTGTTACATTGTCTGTATGCATATTTCCAGTTTATGAAAGGTTTGTCTTCTCAATAATTCTTTGATATAATGAAAGAAATCACCACATATTCATTATGTTTTTACCAGATACTTAAATTAATATCACCTATGATTAATCCTTATAATATAAAAATGTTACTAGAGAATTGATGATCAAAAAAGATCATGAGCATAACAGAGTCAAGCAATGAGGGAGTGAGGTACAAGAAGCTAAGTGATTCTGACTCATGCTCTAGAATGGGTTTCAATCAGTTATTTACAACTAGAATATGCATATGTTGTAATAGAATTGCATTGAGACATTTAATTCAGAGTTCTTTCTAAATATAATCAACAATTCATGAATCTACTCCCTACCCAGATGTTGAATTTATGACTTTCACTAAGCAAGTCCTCCCATCTTGTAGATAACATTAAGCATGTGGTACAGAGAATACTGATAGTACCTGAAACATGGGATCACACAAAAGATTGAATTTCTTTAATTGTTAGAGATTGCAAAAACTAGCTCATAATCATAATGACAAGATTAGAAAAAACCAAATACATCACTAACTGTGAATAAATAATTGGTATGCAATCAACAGTGATAAAATGAGATAAATATTGATATTTAATAATATACATTTGACTTGAAAGACTTTGTGGCATACTTTAATAGAAATTTTAATTCTAAACATCCCTTATACATGAGATTGGTAAAAAATAATACATTGAGTAGAATTAAAAAATAGCATGATTGTACTTTTGAACTAGTCCCTTATTATTGTAGAAGATTTCCTGATATACCTTTAACCTAGGTGATTTCAACTTTGGTGAAAGCAAAGTAATGAATTTAGAGAATAGTACATATTATTCTGAACCCTCTTTAATCTTACAGACGTCTACACTACTACTGTATAAGAAGCAAACATAATATGTGGAGAAGATGAAATATGTAATTTGATTTTTATAGTAAGATCCATTACCTGATTGGATTATTTTATCTATTTTTATTGAGAAATAATATTTGTAGATTAATTGGGTATGTTAATGTAATTTATTATGTATATGGATTGTTTAGTCATCAAATCAGCATAACAAATATTTTTGTCTCTGCAAATATTAATTGTTAGTGTTAATAATTCTATGCTTTCTAGTAATTCTGAAATACATCACACATATTTTCAAGAAATGGTTACTTATATGATGATTATTCTGTACTTAAGTCTTGACTAGGCTTATTATCACTATGGAAACAAACCTTTGGAATATACTAGTGGGAATCTAAAGATTATAGTATAAATGAGGTTGTGAGACTAAAAAAGAATAGCAAGGAGTATCTGAAATATACAATCAAAATTCCAAACTAACTGGTAAGTTATTTTAATTGTCAGAGGTTGCTGGAATCACATGCTAATAATTTTCAGGTAAATATGAGAAGCAACCTTCCTTGGGATGGAATTCAAAACTAAATAAAAGGAAAAAGGTGAGTTGAGCCGCATCATTCATTGTGTCCTGGTTGCAGCTGCCTCATGTTCCTGCCTCCTTGCCTTCAGTGGACAATGGACTATAATCTTAAAACAAATCACAAACCAAAATCAACTGACTTTCTTCCTTAAGTTAATCTTGTAAGGGATTTTATTGCTACAACAAGAAAAGTAAGTAATATACACTCTGCTGTGTTAAAAGAGAAATAAAACTCATTTTTGCCTTCTTTTCTCTCATTGTTGTGTAGTGAAGCTGTTGTAACTATCTGTTATTGCATAAAATAGATGGAAATACATATCCTTCATTATATTAAGTAGAACAAAGCATGCAAATACAAAATGTATCACATATTTTCAATCAATTGTGATGCTTTTGTTGACTAGTCAGATATTTTAGAGCCTAAAAGGGATTTGTTTTTGCACAACTTCCTGCTTATGACTATGTTATAAAGATACATTGAGCTCCTAGACAATCTTCAGATATAATTGGAGCTGTTTTGGTTATTAGACAAAAAAGAATGCAGTAAGTCTCTTGTTGTTTGTCATGTTTTGCAGCGGCTACTTTAAATATTAAACAGTGAAAGGAGGCAGCATGTGTGTCATGAGCCAGAAAGGATGGAGCTCACTAAGAAAACTATGCCATCTACATCAAAAAGAGCCAAGCCAGTATGAACTCACAGAGACTGAGAGAGAGAGAATGCACAGTATGCATCAGGTCCACTGAACTTATACTTTCCACTTTCATGTTTTTATGGAACTTCTGAGTGTGTGAATAAGTACATCTTGTGATTTGTATCCTCTCTTGGACTTTTCTTTTTCTTTATGTTCTGTCCTGCTTTAATGGGCCAGTGTTTATCGTTTTATATTTTATTTGTTATATTTTAATATTTTCTCTTAGAAGTCTATTTTTCCTAATAGGACTAGGTTATTCACATGCAGACTCCATGTTGTCATTTCAGTACCTGTGAGCCCCTACGAGCCCAGGTTAATTGATTCTATAGGTTTTCTTTTGGTATCCTTGACCTGTGATTTGGAGTGGCCAACCCAGGGGCTAGATAGTCCCGAGACTTAGGATAGAACTAGACATGAATGGAAAAACAACAACAACAACAAAAAGTCAATGAAATAATTCCTAATGATATTCTGTCTGCTCTACTCATAGACTGTTGCCTAACCAATTCTCATCAGAGACACTTCACCCAGCAACTGATGAAAACAGATGTAGAAATCCACATCTAAACATTAGGCGAAGCCTGGGGATCCTTCAGGAAATGAGGAGAAAAGATGAAGGATTCTATCAGCTTATAAAAGTTAACTGCTAAATTATCAAGACTTAAGATTTCTCACATTGCAATGACAGAGTAATGAGAAATTAATTCATTATGACAGAAAGTGCAAAATTCTAAATAGACCATTTTATCTGTTATAGTCATCTATAAACATTTAGTTCCATTTCCAAAGCCTACTCAGTGTTCTACTATGAACTCCACTATAGAAGCATTTGGAACATAGATTCTAGGAAAAGGGGTTGTATGCTTGATAAGATACTGAAACAAACAAACAAAAAAACCAATTACGTAGCAAGACAAATTATTTCTACGTGTCTAGTGCAATTGCGGTTGTATCATCTTAGCAGATAAGTCAGCCTCTTGGTTCTAAGCAATTTCTTAGAAGGCCTCAGTAATTACCATCCTGCTAACATTGTAGTAATAACATGAAAGCGGTCCTTAGAGTTCTAACTATAAGTCCTATCAAGTCTCATTGCAAGACTGTATCTCACTTACTCATATAAGTGTGGTAAGCCGAAATTCATGCCCATTATTCATTCCCTGTCAGAAGTCTTAGACAGACGCTTGGGGCATTTTGATTTGGCTGGAGAGCCAGTATTGCTTTCAAACACCTTGAAATTCACCTACTTACTGCAACTTCATACAACTTCCTTTGGCCAATGAAATGAAAGCATCAGCAGGAAATGTATGTGAATCCTTAGGTATTAGTGCTTTTGAGCTGGTGCTACTGTGGCATTCAGGAATTACTCCAGACAACAACTATCCCTGAAGCCATGAACAGCTGAGCTGGGGAAATCTGAGGCCAGCTGTGGTCATGAAAATTTGGGCAAACCTGCAGATCTGTGACTTGAGGCAGAACCATACCAGCTGATCTAGAGACCTGTATTGAAGAGGAGAGAATAAAATTCAAGCTGATTAGAGGAGTCAATGAGCTCACAAATAGAATGGTTTAAATAAGTAAAGTGTTCCTTTGGTATTTAGAGAAAATTTGTAGTGAAAGGCTTTTTCATTGCAGTGTTTTAAAATTATTTGACAGTATATTTTAAATATACGTAATATATTTTATACTCACTGGGATTGAAGAATATTTTAAATGGTGCAGGAGATTAATTTTATTCATAGTTTATTTATAAATTGCAGTCTTTTGAATCTTTTCTCTCTTCTTTTCTATTGGTTTCTAATCTACAATTTCAGCCTTTTAGTTTTTTGTTTGTTTTTTAAATATTTTATTTAATTGAAGCATATGGGTATACTGTCATGTCTTCAGACACACCATGGCATCAGATCCCATTACAGATGGTTGTGAGCCACCATGTAGTTGCTGAGAATTGATTTCAGAACCTCTGGAAGAGCAGCCAGTGCTCTTAACCACTGCACCATCTCTCCAGCCCAGCTTTTAAGTTTTGATTGTGAAATATACCCCATATAGTCATGGTTTTGAATGCTTAAACTGCAGTGGCCAGCACAGTTTTGGGAAGTTGTGGAGTCCTTAGGGACTGTGGCTGGTTGACAAAGTCAGACCATAGAAGCTGAACTATTCAGGCTTCCTTCTGTTTCAAAGCCCATGCATTGTGAAACTACCTTTTACTGACTGAGCAAATTGCCATAACTTTCTTGTTGTCTGAATGCTTCTGAAAAGTTGAGCCAAAAGAAGAAGGAGTAAAACAAACAAAAACAAACATAAGCAAGCAGGAAAGCAGCACCTTTTGCACCTTAAGTTGTTTCTGTCATGTATTTTGACAAAAGGATTAAGAAAGCATAATAAACAGGTTGGCTATCCATAAGCACAGAGATGCAATTAATAAAGCCACATCATAGCCAGACAGTGGGACGCACTTGGGAGGCAGAGGCAGGCATATTTCTGTGTTGGAGACAGCCTGGTCTACAGAGTGAGTTCCTGGACAGACAGGGCTACACAGAGAAACCCTATGTCAAAAAAACAAACAAAAACAAAAACAAACAAACAAAAAAGACATATCATGACTGAAAAGCAAAACTCTGTATGATTTTTTTAAGATATAACTCCAATTCACCAGAAATGTGCAAGATATCACTGGTCCACCCATTTCTTAGCAACCAAGCACCTTAATTTTGTTTGAAAATAGTCACATATTTTTCTCTTTGTGATGTCACCTTTCTTTTTTCCTATTGAAAATATTTTTCAACTTTTTTAATGTTCTCCATAACTTTTTATTTTATTTTATGCACTTGTCACTGAGTATATGTATAAGCATTCTATTTATTTAATTGCTTGTGGAGGCAAAAATAGGACACTGAGTTCAGATGGTCCATGCCTGCCCAAAGCTAGGAAGAGCCTCTTGGGAAGGCAGAAAGTAGAGAGTTTGAATGTTCCTATCCCATGCCAACTCCAGGGTGGGTGCCTGGCTATATGGAAGTGCAGAGACACTGCTCCCAGGGTGGGAAAGCTCAGTGTGAGATACAGGAGTACTGAAGCTGGTCAGGGGTACCCTGGACCTGCAACAAGGCCAGGACAATGGGGTTCTCAGACTCTTGGACATCCAGGATCCAGTGGGAGTCACCCAAGAGCCTAGAACTTAGCCAGAGAGGACACATGCTGGGGACAGCATCTAGCACAGAGCCAGGGGAAAAGGGGAAGCTCTGGCTTGTCCCCGCATTGATTGTCCTTTACTTGGCAGAGGCAGGCTTGTTGGAACTTATGTCAGGAAGAACAGAGAGGCCTTCTATGGGAGAATTAAGCCATGGCTCTATAGGTGAATGCCTTTTCCATGGCTCCCCATCATGTATCTCGATAAATGAGACAGACCATGGTTCTAAAATGTTTATTGACTGTTCATGGTGGAAAATGGATAGTTACCGATACAGTACCCACTTCTCAGGGTGTACCTGAGATGAAATATATTTTTCAGGGAAGAATATCCAGAAAGGGAAGCTTATCAGCTAAGCCCTCTGGTCCTCTTGGTACCTCATTAGCATGGAGAACTCTGTTCTGAGCCTACATGACCATAAGTCACATGTCTTTATGTGAGGAGTGTGGCACATGTTCCAGGCCAGGGATCTGACGGGGAGTGAAGACTCGCCTAAGTCTCAGATGTGTGCCCAACAGGTTTCTGGGTCTCAATCTGTTGTCCCAAGCTTCCTGGTATTGTTTTACCATCCAACAGTGTTCCTTAGAACTATACTTTCATGTATTTATGAGCTGCCTGGTGTACATGCTTCAAAGTGGAAATTGCTCCTCTACTAAAGGAGTAAATCAGTTCTCCAACATCAGGATTATAATCTTATAAAATTCCAGGTGTTCTAGATCCTCAGTGTCAAGATCTCTCTGATGCATGTAACAATTATGACTTTGAAGTTTTTATTTTCTTTGACCAGTGGGAATATTTGGAGTTCATAAGCCTGTAGTTTCTATCCCAATCTCTGCCTCTGCTTTTATGTCATATTCTGTGTACTTATTTCTGTGTTCTTACCTTTTCTTTCAAGGACAGCAATAATTGGATTTATGGTCCACTCTGCTCCATTATGACGACATCTTAACTAATTGTATTTCCTAACCTCTATTTCAAAGTAAGGTCAAATATTGTAATTCCAGGAAGATATTATATTTAGAGAGAGAGAGAGAGAGAGAGAGAGAGAGAGAGAGAGAGAGAGAGAAAAGAGAGAGAGAGAATTATTTCATCCCAGTGTACTCTGATCTCTTGCTCTAAAATTCACAATGAACCTAAAAACTACATCAGTATTGTCAAGATTTCCTTCATTTTAATTTATTCCACCATTAATTCTTCACTCATAATAAATATTTTTCTAAATACCAACTGAAGATGATCATATATAACTATGGCAATTCAATAGAGTAAGGATAGTTATAGTTATCATCCAGAGCCAATATTTCTTTCTTCATTTCTGATCAGTAAAACAATAAAGCAGTATTCTACAAGTAATGAAGGGATTGACATTTTAAAGGGATTCCAAAATTTATGGCTACAAATCCCTGTACATGCCCTGCTCTGCCACTGAAGGAAGCCTCTCTGATGATAACTAGACAAGGAACAAATCTATGAGCACAGCAGGATATCATAAAAAAAGGAGAAGTGTACCTAGTCTTAGGGAGACATGAGGCCCCAGAGATGAGGAAAGCCTGATGATTGGGGAGCATCCTTTCAGGGAGAGGGGGAAAGAGAAACTGGATGAGAAACTGTGGGAGCGTGGGCAATGGTTGGTTGCAAATAATTTTTTTTTTTTAAGAAAGTAATCATTTCAGTTTGGTAATACCCTAGGTCTCTTGACTATACACTCTCTGGTTTCTGGCCGTCCAATCAGAGTTGGTCTAGGGCTTTTATGAAGTAGGGCTTAAGTTAAATCAAATATTGATTTGTCATTCCCACCAGTTCTGCAGCACCGTTGCCCTAGTATATCTTTCATGCAGGAAATATAGTTAATAAGTGTAGGGCTTTGTGGCTGGGCTGATATTCTCTCTCCATTGCCTGCAGAATATGTTCTCATGCCAAGAAGATGAGAACATAGGCATGAAGACTCCAAGTAGAGAAAGTATAGATTTGAGGTCCCCATCAGGTCCCTCAACTTAGAGACTAGGAAACACTACAGAAATGGTGAAGGACAGGAGGGGGAGACTGCAGGCATCAGAGGTGATGGAGTATATCAGGAAAACACAACCCACTGAATCAATAAAGCATGGCTCAAATTGGCCCACAGAGACTAAAACTGAAAACATGGCATGCCTGCATGGGTCTACACCAAGTCTTTTATGTATATGTTATGACTTAGCATGGTGTATTGTGGGACTCCTAACAGTGGGAATCGGTCTGTCTGTGATTCTTTTGCCTACTCTTGTGATTTTGTGTGTGGATATATTTCTGGAATTTTTAACTCTTTTCATTCTATTTGTTTGCATTCTCCAGCCTCAATATGAGGACTTTTTACCTCCTCTTATTGTACTGTGTGTGTGTGTGTGTGTGTGTGTGTGTGTGTGTGTGTGTCCTTTGCTGTTGTCTGTTAGGGGATACGTTTTTTTAAAGAAGAAATGAGGAGTGGATCTCCATTTAAGAAGAGAGGAGTGGGAGGTAGGAGGAATGGAGGGAAAGGAAAATGTGGTTACCATGTATTCAGATGTGTACTTCTATACCTGGCCTTGATTGCTGGAGATCAAAACACTAGTCTCCATGTTTGGAAGATATGAATTTTAGTGAGCATTTTTTCAGTCTGTATGTTATAAATATTTTTTCTCAAGGGTGAGTTAGCATAGCTATTGTTAATTCTTTGGTCTATCATGTAGTTACACAAAGATTGTGACTGAATACATAGTGCCCTCTATACTCAACAGCTTTGGTTGTACAAGATGGAATGCCAGGAAAAGTTGGGAATTGTCATTCATCATTGGATAAGGCTACTCTAGGATTCCTGGACAAAGCCATTGTCGGCCGCCTTACCCGTCCAGTTAGAAGTAAGGAGGCAAACACCAAGCCTTTGTCCATGCAGTTTAATCAGGAACCTTCATATTTATTTCTTCTTACTAGCTAGCTTCTTTTATATTCTTCTATATCTTCTTCTTACATCTTACTTATTACTACTTACATCTTATTAGTTACATCTTATTAGTTACATACTTACCCCTAATTCTATATCTTACATCTATCCTTATATCTTACTTCTATATCTACATCTTCTCTCCTATCCCATTACCAGCCCCAATTCTACATACTTACTCCTAAATCTTACATAACCCATCACCAGCCCTAATTCTACATACTTACTCACTACTTCTTATACATCTTCTCTCCTATCCCATTACCAGCCCCAATTCTACATACTTACTCCTAAATCTTACATAACCCATCACCAGCCCAAATCTTCTACATACTTACTCAATACTCTACATACTTACTCAATACTTTTCCAGCCCCCAGCCCTTGTGGGTTAAATACTTTCCCAGGTCCCAATCATCATCAGCTACATGGCAAAGCATAATAGGCTACGAGAAATCATGCCAGCTTGCATCATAAACTAGAGGCACACAGCTTTTCCAACTAAGGCTTGTTTATCTCAGTGCTCTCTGCTCTAGCCGGAGACCAGGTGTTCAATATATATGTATAGGGTGGCAGCTGCAGCTCTCCACAAGCCATTTTATATGAGTTTGCTCTCAAGAAATTGGGCTATAAAAACAAACAAAAACAGAAAACAAACAAAAAAAAACAAAAACAAAAATCAAAAAGCAAAGAACGTGCCCACAACGAGAACCTCAAGAGTAGAAAGACAAGGTTGCTGAGCCCACTGATTTCTAAGAACTGCACAACCACGGTGGCCATATTTACTTTGACAAAGACACCAGAATCCTTCTCAAAATCAAAATCTTTGAGAATGCCAGGGTGGGAAGACAGGAGTAGGTGGGTGGGTGGGGGAGCATTGTCACAGAGGCAGGGGGAAAGGGGGAATGGAATAGGAGGGTTCTAAAGAGGAGACCTGGAAAGGCAAAAACATTTGAAATGTAAATAAAGAAAACATCCAATAAAAAAAGAAAAAAAGAGAGAGAAATACAATCTCTATCTTGATATAAAATTGACAGGGACAAATCACAGAGGAGATTGTGTGGGGATCCATGTTATACTTGCAATACTTTTTGCATTTTCTATACTTATGTTTCAAGTGATTTTTTATGATTTCCCACATTACACGATTCTTATTTTTCTATGGCATCTAATAATATTTTTAAACATTCTTTCAGTTTCTCTGATATATTCAAGCATCTGCCTATTGTCCAATTACTATTATTATTATTTTATTCCTGATTATATGAACCTCAATTTTCAATCCTTCTACTCCTGGACTCTGACCCTTCCTCTCCTCCAGATCTCCTCTTCCTCCATTTCTCTTCAGAAAATGGGCAGATCTCCCAAAGATATCAAATAAACAACATAACAAATTATAGTACAACTAGGCACAAACTCTCGTATCAGGGCTTGATGAGGCAACTGAGTAGGAGGAAAAGGGTTCCAAGAGGAGGTGAAAGAGTCAGAGACACTCTAAGGTTTCAATTCCAGGAATCGATTTCTGTTCCATTTATCTTTTTTTTTGTGTGTGTACCAAGCTATCCAAAAGTGTACAAGTATAAAACAATAAGTTGCTATTATCCTTTCCATTTTTTTCCTTTCTTTCTGAGCTTAGCAAGATGACTCTTGTTTTGGGCCCTCTTTTTATTCCAGTCAGAGGACTGTAAAAGTAGTGAGCAAGAAAGAACAATAGCATTTGCATTAGCCCTGGCACTCAGCTAGAGATTTCAATCAGGGAACATACATATATTCTTTTAAATGGAACAGAGCTGCAAGTATCACACCATCTGCATTTGAGAGTGAGCATCTCAAGTCAGCACTCCAAAATTTGTGAAGGTGCAAGATTGATTAATAACCAAAGTTCCTTAGAACTGACAAGATAACACCTTTTTTTTTTTTAGTTTAGTTTTTAAATCAAACGCCTGCTTCTGTTTAAGTTCGTAGAGAAACAGAGTGCAGTCTCGTGAGAGGAAAGTAGTATGCCACAGAAGAACAACACACACACACACACACACACACACACACACAGAGGCAGATTTTGAAAACATTGGGAAAAGGCACAACATCCAGTAAAAGAAACCTCCAGAAAGAATTTAACTTACAAACTTACATCAGAAACTAAAAGACAAGCATCCATCTAAAATATGTTTTTTAAATTCTGTGCTAGATAAAATTTGTGACTGCATTAGTGCCCCGGAATTAGCAAATCCCTAGCTTCTAGTCAATGTGTGCAATATAAATTCTTGTTCCACATTGATATTATGACCTTGCCTGTTCTATCACTGTCTATCTGGCTAGACCGTACAGTGAAGATGGAAGTAACACTGTGACCTCAATATCCTCACTAACTGGGAAACATATGAAGAGCCAGTTCTGACGTGTGCGTGTATACACACACACACACACACACACACACACACACACACAAATGAAAACACAAAAACTGACTAAGCTTCTTAATTGTACTGTCTATAAGGTTACAAAATTCAAGTAAAAATATGTGTTATCTTCAATGTTCTGTAACCTACTGCAACTGGCTGTAAATGGAGTTCCCTCTCAACCTTATTAAAAATGCTCATGTCCATGCCAGTCCCTTTCCTAGATTCATGATAATGTATTTGTTTTGGTACTCTTTTAGTTAAGCCAGAGCTACCTCTGGGCCTATAGGATGAGGATTATCTATCTGTACATCATGGGGTCATCAGAAGCTAGACAACTGAAAGCAACAGGGTCCCCTTTCCCTCAGTCTATCCATAACAACCTAGGAGTGAGAGGTGGAACTCCTTCATCCCCTGCCTCCTTTGTACACACTTGGGAGGCAGAGGCAGGCGGATTTCTGAGTTCGAGGCCAGCCTGGTCTACAGAGTGTGTCCAGGACAGCCAGGGCTACATAGAGAAACCCTGTCTTGAAAAAAAAAGAAAAGAAAATCAAGGAGGAGGGATCTATTTTAATTCCCAGGTCTATGTAGAATCCACTCTATTTGAGGGCTCATAGCAGCAGAAGCATGAGGCAGCTGATCATGCTATACAGCTGATGGGAGGAAGAGGGGAAAGAATGGTCACACGTAAATGCTTTCTATGTTTTACTCTGTCCAAGGCCAAACCCAATAGCACTGCCACTCACATTTGAGCTGGATATTCCTTCTTCTGCTATTGCTTCCGGTGATACCCTATCATGGATATTCAGAGACATGTTTTCATGGAGATTCTAAATTCAATAAAATCGACAGTGAAGATTAACCACTACAATCTCTAAAGGTTAATTAACATAACCTTCTCTCCCAAAAGCATTGCTTTAAGTAAAATTGCACAGGTCCCCTCTAAAATTTCATTTTCATTGTAGAACACAAAGTACATATGCTACATTTCTGAAACTCTCAGTAGTCTTTATGCGTCCTAATGCTGTATAAAACAATAGAGGATATATTTTGCAATGAAGCATCCACAACTAAATACAATTGCAAAGTAATTAAAAAGTATGTGATCGCAATGTATAGTAACTCAAAATAATAATTTCAATCTCATAAAGAACAAGAGATAGAATGTAAAAAAATTGGAATAAAGTAAAACAACATCCAGAACTCCCATGATCCAAGCATCTGTAACATCCAAGTATATTCATTATATTTTTGCTTCACCTTCTCAAGATCATACAGTAGTATCTATGGATCTTCTTACAGGTAATCCAAACCTGGCACAGATTTTCTGGCCTCTGTTGTTTTTATTGAATGGTGGACCAATCATTTATGAGCCCAACATTATGTATACTGAGTTCTTCCAAATCCAGTAACAAGAAAAACAATCTCAATTTCTTTTAAATGCTAAAAATGTACTCGGACTGTTCTGAAATACAATTTTAATATCCTCTTTGTGCCTGCTAGAATTACCCAGAGAAAACAGAACCTTACCATTAGGCAGGTTTTTTTATTATTATATTATTGATTGATTGATTGATTGATTTTTAGAGGGGAACACTTTCATGAACATTTTCAATTAAGATTCTCTTCTTTCAAATTGCTTAGCATCTCACAATTTGGAAATCAATTCATGGGGGTCTTACTTTATGAAAACTTTTACTGTTTTCCTCATTCATAACACTGTTTTTGTTTTTAATAACGGAGTTAGTCTCTTCAGCCATTAAAGATACTTTCACTATACTATCTGTTGTTTTGATTTTGTTGTTGTGATAAAGATCATGATCAAATATATCTTGGGGAACTCTCCGTTTCTTTAAAATTCCACTATTCAGCCCATCTGTGAAGAAAGCTAAGGCAGGAAGTCAATTCAAAAATTTGAATTACTGCCTTAGAGTAATGCAGAATATAGCCTGCATTCCCCCAGGGCACCAGAGCTTTCTGTGGTGATTCCAGGTGAATACTGTTTTAGTTATTTAGTTACTATTGCTGTGATAAATACCTTAGCAAAAAGCTTACAAAAGCTGTTTTGCTATCTTACTTCAAGGCTCATGTTCAGCTACCTCTCTTATACAGTTGGATACATGTTCCTGCATCATGTACCATTTAAGAAAATGCTCCATAGTCATAGCATGGGTTATTATGATGGAGTAAATTTCCCAAATGACACTGTATCCTCTTAACTTATTCAAGGTTTCTGTCAAAGTGGTAGGTTAAGCTCACAATGACATTCTGACTCCTTTCAACTTTTACCCAGAGACACACTCATCTTAAGCCATATGTAACCTCCTTGTTTCTTGTCCCTGAAACACAATATCACAGTATAAAACATACCTCAATTTTTAAAAGTCTCACAAAATTATAAATCTGAAAAATGACAGTGATTTAAAAGTCTGTTCTCTTTAAAAATCCAGAACTGTGTGTTCCTATAAATTCCGAAATAATTACATACTCTGTTAGTCCAGGAGGAAGAACCAGGATTAGTTTCATTCGTATCAAAGCTAAACCATAAACAATGTGTTATAAAGCTCCGTGTCTGAAGTAAAGCTCCAAGATCGTCTTGACTTCAAAAGGATTTGAGTTTCTACACTTCTCCAAGCCTTCTCTTGGCAGTTCCCAAGGGCTGTTTGGTGGGCTCATACCTGTCCCATTGTACCTCTCCTATTGTCCTTAGCAGTTAGTTATGTGATTACTCTAGTTTCTAAAATATTCTAAAGTGTCCTTTACAATGTAGCCATATTCACCAATGGCCTCTTCTGACCTTTTACAACGCCAAGTCTCAGCTGCCTTCCAAAACTGTCAAACTTGTGGAGCTATTACATTACCAACTAGTCATTAGGCCAACATTCTCCCAGGCCACCATAGGTTTAGGCTGTAATTCTGGGTTAACACTGTCTTACTTATTTTGTTACTATGGCTGTAATAAACACCATTTGCAAAAACAAGCTCGAAAGGAAAGAAATTACTTGGCTTATGCTTCCACATCACCATTCATCATTGAAGAAAGTCATCAGGGTAACTCAGGGAGGGGAAAGAGCTGGAAGCAACATCTGATGCTAAGGCCATGTGGCAGTATTGCACACTGGCTTGCTTTCCATGGTTTTCTCATTCTGCTTTCTTATAGAACCCAGGACCATCAAGCCCAAGGATGTTCTCTCCCACAATGAGATGTACCTTCTTTCCATGCATCACTAATTAAAAAAAAAAGTCTTACAGCATTTTCTGGAGACATTTCTTCAGTTAAATTTCTCTTTTCTCAGATAATTAAAATTTGTGTTCAGTTGACATAAAACTACCCACCAAGAATATTTCCCAGATTTTACTTAAATAATGCTGTCTGTTTATTAATCATAACTGATTTTCAAACTCATTTCACCCATCCATTGTCACAGGGAAGAAACATTGCTGCTTCAGTGATTCTGGTCCTTTTTTAAAATCCCAGCTGATTGTTCAGAGCCTGGAGACCCCACTGGTAGAGTAAGGGGATAGACTGAAGGAGCTGAAGGAGTTTGGTACCCCATAAAAAGAACACCAATATCAAATAACTGGACTCCCCCAGAGCTTGCAGGGACTAAGCCACCATCCAAAGAGAACACATAGAGAGACCCATGGCTCCAGCTACATGCATTTCTGGCAGTGGGAGAGGAGGTCCTTGGTCCTGTGGAGGCTTGATGCTTGTGTGTATGGGGATGCTAGAGTGATGAGGCAAGGGTGAGTAGGTGGGTAGAGGAGCATTCTCTTAGAGAAAGAGGATAGGGGTGATGAGATAGGGGTTTGTTGAGGGGAGACCTGGAAGGGGGACAGCATTTGAAATGTAAATAAATAAAACAATCAATAAAAAAGACACCAGAAAACACCGATTATTAGTTCAAAATATCAGATAAGTATCTCTGAGAGAGTGTTTGTTTCTCTCTAAAACAAACCCACCTCAATACTCTCTACTTATCTGAAGTATTCTTACATTCAAAGCTTCTGCAATAACGGCTAAATGAACTCTGAGTGTTTTCACCATAAGTTCCACATATTTACACAATCTTCTAAAATAAATCAACATGGGCTGGTCCACCACAGCAGGACCCACACTCCTACATCCTGGAACCTATTTCTCTTCTAATTTGTTCATAATTGTTGTAACAAACACTGACCGAAAGTAATGTGAGGAAAGGGCTTTTTACTCATCTTACAGGTTACAGCCCCTTGTTGAATTCCAGCAGAACTCAGGCAGGAACAGAAGATGGGAACATCAAGGAAAGCTGAACAAAGACTTTATTCTACATGCATCCTCAACTAGTTTTCTTTTTCTTTTTCCTTTTTTAAATTTTATTTATTTATTTTTTATTAGATATTTTCTTTATTTACATGTAAATTTCTCCTTTCCCAGTTTCCCCTCTAAAAAAACAAAGAAACAAACAAAATCAACAAAACTAAACCCATTTTGCCTCCCCCTCCCAATGCCTGCCACCCTACCCTATCCTACTTACTGGCCCTGGCATTCCCCTACACTGGGGCACAGAACCTTCACAAGGCCGAGCTCCTCTCCTCCTATTGATGATTGAATTTGCAATCCTCTACTATACACATACTGCCAGAACAATCAGACCCCTCCATGTGCAGTCCTTGGTTGGTGGTTGAGACACTGGGAGCTCTGAGGGTACTAGTTAGTTCATATTGTTGTTCGTTCTAAGGGGCTGCAAACCCCTCAGCTCCATTGGTCCTTTCTCTAACTCCTTCATTGAGGACCCTGTACTCAGTTCAATGGTCAACTAGTTTTCTTAAGTAGCCCAGCCCCAAAGCATAGATATGGTACTTCCTCAAATGGACTGGAACCTCTTAAATGACTTACCAATTAAGAAATGCCCCACAGACATGCTATTGGCCAATCCAATGCAGCTACTTATTCAAGTTTCCTCTTCCCAGGAGATTCTACGTTTGTGGCAAGTTGACCCCAGAAAATGCCTATGTACCATCACTATCTTTTTTTGAGACAGGTTTTCTCTGTGTAGCTCTGGCTGTCCTGGAACTCACTCTGTAGACCAGGCTGGCCTCGAACTCAGAAATCCACCTGCCTCTGCCTCCCAAGTGCTGGAATTAAAGCTGTATGCTACCACTGCCTAGCTTTACCATCACTGTCTTTAACTTTATATTTAATCACACACATATTCTTACAATTATACAGCATTTTCAAAATTTTTGTTCTACTCTTGTTCTCTTTCTTTTCTTTTATTCATTTACTTTAAATTTTTCTTCAGTCATACATTATATCCTCACCTCACTTCTCCTCTCCAAGGCTCCTAGCTACTCCCATCTCTCTTCTTGCCTGATCCACTCCTCCTCCATTTACCTTTAGAAAAAAAGGAGGCATGACAGGGATATCAACTTAGCACAAGATAGCAAGTTACAATGAGCCTAGACATAAACTCTCATATCAAGACTGGTGGAAGCAACTCAGGAATTGGAAAAGGATTCCAAGACAGAATAAAGAGACAGAATGGCATTTTAAAAAACAAAACCCAGGCATTTGACTTTATCAAATACAGAATCAGGACCAGCCAACCACAGTAGTGAAAGCCTGCTAGCACAGAAAAGCAGAGAAAACACCAATCTGATTTTCCTCCCCAGCTAATATCCCGGAAGGAATACACCAGTTCTCCTCTACACTGTCTTACAAACTCTGATTGTCCCTCCTTTCTACCTCACGTGCATCTATCTGTCCTACTGATTTATTCTTACATTCTAGATTTTTTTCCTATGATCACTCCCTGTCAAATAGTTGTTTGCTCCACCTCTTGACCTATAGTTGACTTTATGAAAGCTTCTTTAAAATACGCATAAAGCTCTCAGATTAAAGGCGTGTGCTAGGCATGAGCCACACAACAACTAGAACCAGGTTTCTCTAGCATACAGTCCCCCAGTGTGATAACATATACTGCAACACACTTGGATGAAAGGTGTGTGTTAGGGCTGCAGCATACCGCAGCTAGAGACAGGTTTTTATTTCAGTATATAATCTTGGGGTTCACAGTGGGATCAAATATCCTGGAACAAGAGTTCCATAAGAACACCAAGGTACACAACCATAAATACAGGTATGGAACCTAGTTAAGACATATACAGGATTCTTTATTGTTCCTTCAGTTTCTACAAGTCCCTATGAGCGCTACTTAGTTGAATCTGTTGGTCATGCTCCTGTGGTATTCTAAACTCCTCTAGCTCTTACAATGCTTCCTCTTGATCTTCCAAAGGGTTCTCTGACCCCCATACAATCTTTACATAAGGGTCTTCATCTGCTTTCATCAGTGGATAGATGAAAGTTCTCTGATGCTGCCTGACCTAGGCTTTAAACTATGAATCAAGCAGAATATCACTAAGCATCATTTCATTTACTTTTTTTTTTTGACAGCACTGTTTGGTTCTATCCTGACCTCTGGTTCCTGTTCATTTAGGCAATATCAGGTGTAGGTTCCCTCTCTCCCTCTTGTGGGATGGGTCTCAGTTTGTAACGCTCATCTGTTGGCCACTCCCACAAGTTTTGTGACATTTTCCCCACACATCTTGCAGGCAGGACCGATTGATTGTAGGTCCAAGGTTTGGTGGCTAGGTTTTTGACCTATTCCCACCACTGGAAACCTTGCCTGACTATAGAAGATGTCCAGTTCATGCTTCTTATCCTACAGTATTAGGACTCATTGCTTGGAGCATCTCCATAGATTGCAGTGAGTTTCCACTTAATTAAGTTTCCAAATTGGCCATTGAAAGGCAAGAAAATTCCAATAGTGTCTCCCAGTAATCTGTCTCTCCATCCATCCCCACCTTCAGGCCTGATCCCTCCTAGTTCCATCTCCACTTGCCCAGAGCCTACCCTCCAAGTCAATTCTATTTGCCATTCTCAGGAAGCGTTCTATGTGTTCTCCTTTTCTCTGTCCTTTTTACTTAGCATTCACATTCTGGGGATTGTAGCAAGAATATCCTTTACTTAACAGCTAATATTTACTTATAAGTTGAGTACATACCTATGTGTTTTTCTGTGTTTGAGTTCCCTCACTCAAGGTGATTCTTTTTCTGGTTCTAACCAGTTGCCTGCGAATTTCATCATGTTATTGTTTTTGAAGCTGAATAACACTTCATTGTGTGAATGTACTGCATTTTCTTTATCTACTCTTTGATTAAGGTCATTTTGATTATTTCCAGTTTCTGCCTGTTATAAATAAAGCTTCTTTAAACATAGTTCAGCAAGTAGCAGGATGGAGTGGTCTTTGGGTATATGACCAAAAATGGTATAGCTCGTTCTTGAACTACATCAATTCTCAATTTTCTGAGGAACATTCATAAATAATTTCTATAGAGGCTATACAAGTATGGACTCTCACAAGCAATGGATAACATTCCCCCATATTATATATGCTCATCACCATTAGCTATTGATTGTTTTATTTATCTTATTCATCCTGACAAGTATAAAATGGAATCTCAGAGTAGTTTTCATTTTCATTAACCTGATGGCTAAAGATGTTGAACTTTTCTTTAAGTGTTTCTCAGACATTTGAGTTTCTTCTGTTGAGAATAATCTGTTTAGATCTGTACTCCATTTTTAGTTGGATTATTTGGTTTATTGATGTCTAGTTTCTTGAGGTCTGTACATGTTTTGATATAAGCCCTCTGTCAGATTTGGTGTTGTTGAAAATTTTTTCATGCTTTGTAGGCTGCCATTTTGTCCTATTGATGTTGTTCTTAGCTTTTCAGTTTCATAAGGTCCCATTTTTTTAAATTATTGATCTTAGTGTCTACATTATTAGTGTGCTGTTTAGAAAGTTGTCTCCTGTGCTAAAGCATTCAAGTGTATATTCCACTTTCTTTCCTCTAACAGTCAGTATATTTGGGTTTATAATGTGGTCTTTAATACACTTGGACTTGAGTTTTGTGCAGGGTGATAGATATGGATCTATTTGCATTCTTTTTCATGTAGACATCCAGTTAGACCAGTACTGTTTGTTGCTTTTTCTCTTTCCTCCGGCATGTATTTCTGGATTCTCTATCAAAACCAGGTGCCCATATGTATGTGGTTTTACATGATTTTTTTTATTTCAATCAACCTGTCTATTTTATGAAAATATCATGTAGTTTTGATTACTGTATCTCTGTAGTAGAGTTTAAATCAGGGATAGTTATACCTCTGAAAGTTCTTGTATTTTACAGCAGTTTTAGCTGTTTTGTTTTGTTTTGTTTGTTTGTTTGTTTTTCCACATGTACTTGAGTATCTTACTCTTTTTCAATTGTCTCTGATAGTCAAAATTGACTGTAACTCTGCCTAAATGTTCTTCCTCCCTGCATTTTTCTATATCACTCAAATCAATCTATTATTTTTTTACCCTAAATCAAGTTCTCAAGGTCTCAGAAAAACTCATGCTTTTTGATAGAATACATAATGTTTCTTGCTCTGTTTGTAGCAGAGCTTCTGATGCCATCTGAAACCTTGAGCTGGATCTCTAATGTCTTCATTTCTCTAAGCACTATGATCCCCTCAATTGTCAGTAGAAGGGTCCATTAAGTTCTGCTTACAGTAGTCTTAGATTCCTCTAGTCCAATGATTCCCAACCTTCTTTATGCTTTGACTCTTTAACCTAGTTTAATAAAGTTCCTTGAAATAACAATGATGGCAGTGAAGGAGCTGAGAGTCCCATGAAGACTTCAAATGGTGATGCAGTGGCCAGAACAAATCTTATGGAAAGATGCTTTTAAAGGTGGACTCATGAAATTGGAAAGAAAGGTGGCAGAAGAGAGCTCCACACAAGGAGTTAGTAACCTTTGCCATGTCTCAGTAGGTACAAAGATCATTCCTGATTAGTCATGAGGCTTCCATTACTGACAAAAGGAAGATGTACAGGTGCCTGGAGTTCATGCAGAACCAGGTCATTACTGGATAAAGCTGACCTTAGGCTTTCTAGTCAGTTCCCAGCCTTGGCAGAGACCCATATTGCTAGCCCTGGTCAGAGACTGGGAGTGCTTGGCAATTGTGCTGCCCAGAGCTTTAAGCACAATAGTCATGCCAGATCAGCCACAGGACTACCAACACCAAAGACAGTATGTTATGAAGTGGTTGAAGGCTCCAGTGGAAACATTTCCTTTCTGAATAAGGCCTCTCCTCACCCTATAAGCTGGCGTCCTGCATGGAGCTGTGGCAGCCACAGCTCATCTTCTAGCCCTACTGAGAGACCAAGAGTTCGAAGTAGTGGCTCTGACTGCATCCCACAAGCACAAAGATTGAGACCAGCAAGCCTCAGACTGGCAGACATTAGGCCAGCAGTAGACCATGATGAGTCTTGGCAATGATCCAGCATTTATGATGCTTCAGAAACCAGAAGCCTTAAAGCAGACTGATGACTTCTTATAAGCTGCTTGTAAAGCTTGTAAAGCTGCTTGGGAAAAGAATACTGCCAGACATACTACAGTTTCCAGCACTACTACAATGAAAGAATATGTGTTGAAGAGTTGGAAAAGATAGAGGAATGGACAGTGAAACAGTGAATGAACAGGAGAGAGAGAAAGAGAGAGAGAGAGAGAGAGAGAGAGAGAGAGAGAGAGAGAGAGAGAGAGAGAGAGAGAACTAGAGATGATACAGCAGTGACAGGTGTGAGAGGAGGCTGCAGTGAATGGACATCACTGTGGAGAACCAACAGGGTAGTCTGGAGCTTGCATGGACTCAGCCCCTGAATATGCTGTCCAGCCACAGGATCTCCCTGGTTATTAGTAGCAACAGCAGGATGTTCCAGATGAAGAATAGTTCATTTTCTGGATTGGATGTCTTCACAGACCTCCACAGTCTTGGGGTCCCTGATGTGCTATCTGAGGCTGTCTTTAACTACAAGGTTCATGTGGACATCCATGGTGCTACAGAGCCAGGGGTGAGTGGATGTCCATATCCCATTTTACCACCAAAGGCCATGTAGGTAGATATCCTTGTTCTGTGATGTTTTCTGACTCCATATTGATGTTAGTTTGCCAAGTTGATGAAGGGGACCATATTGATATGAGTGGTCTGAACTATGACCTTTGGCAAGGCTGATGTTCATGGCTCATGCTGCCTCCTAGAAACATGACTGCATCTATGGCCTTGTCACATCCAGAGGAAATGTGTTGGTATTCATGACCTGTGTTACCACTGAAGAGGTCTTTGCTGCCACTGAATCCATGCTTATTTTTATGGGCAATGAAGTCTGAAGTCATGTTGATGTCTTTAGCCTATGCAGCTTCTGAGGGCTATGATATCGCATATGGCCTGTGTTGGCACAGAGGGGCATGCTGATTGTCTCTGGTCTACACTACCCCTGAAAACCATAATTTCCCTGGTTTGTGCTGATGCTGGAAACAATGTGGAAGTTCATTATCTATGTTCCTGCTGAAAGGAAAAAATCAAGAAAGCTAGGTTTGTTATGGTATTGAGGACTACAGACTCAAAACTCTTTCCCATATTCACCAAACCCTTAAAAAGTAACATCAGAGACAGAAATATATCAAAAAGAAATCTCAAATTATTGTGATGAGGATGCAGAAGTGTAGCTATCCACAACTGCTGGCTTCTTGTAAGGATGTGGGCGGGGAAGGACTCAGTTTTCCTTAAGGGGTTGGCTACCAGCATCTGATCACCCAATAGTATGTCGGCAACACACATCAGATGATTTTTCTTCTTTTTAGGAGGAAAATGGGGTCACAATGATGGGGAGTAAGTCTCAAATTGGGAAGTGAGTGTAACTGTGGTTCATGATACTAAACTTTGAAATAATCAGTAAACATATTAGGAAAAAATATTATTCCTCATCTTGTAGTGACCCTCAACTGCAAACTTATTTTCATTGCTATTTTATAACTGCAACTTTCTTACTGATATAAATCATAATGTTTTATGCAATCCCTTGAATGGGTCATTTGGTATCTTCAGAGGGGTTTTCAGCCACAGGTTGAGAACCTCTGCTTTAGCCTGTAGTATAAAACTCTTCAAATTTGCTCTGATTGAACATGTATTAATACTTATGCACCACACAGACAGGTTTATCATGTTACATCCCCACTTCATGCTATCAGTTTTCTGTTTATTTAATTTTCCTGTTACTTCAACAATGTCAAAATCAACTAATGAAAGTAGGAAGTCTTATTGTCTTCAAATAGGAGGGTACAGACCACCATGAAGATGTTGTGATAGCAAAATTATGAAGAAGCATATCAATAAGCTTTTATAATAATACACACAAACACACACACAAACTTAAATAAATTATATATATATAATTTAATATATATTAAATAAAAAATAAATCATACTAAAAGACTATATCTGCCCAATATATTATCAATCATTTTCAATTGTAGGATGAAAATCTATTTTCAGAAAGATAATAAATGAAAATTAAGTATTTTATGAATGAAATGAAAATTGACAAAAATGTGGGTATGACTATGACTCTCAAGAATATTTTTTCTTAATATAAATTCTTGCCTTTGCTTAAGAAAATATTTCATCCTTTTTTGGAATGATTTCTACCATTGGACCCCTAAATGTGCTTCAGCAGTTATTGATGTGTTGTTTATCAAAGAAACACTTATTCTGGTTTTTTCCCTTTTTTTCTCACATTTTCATAAGTCTTTCACTATTATTATTAGCTGAAAATTTTTAACAATTTAATGTTTTAGATGGTATTAATTTTATATCACATATTCCAGACCAAAGCATGTATGCCATGAATTTTACTTTCTGTGATATTTGTCTCTCTGTAGCATGAGCATGTTGTTAGTATTGAATGAATGGTACGATTGTTTGCACATCAGTCGGTAGCTTAAACACTGTTTCAACACGTTTTCAATCAATGTGAAAAATGATGATTGGTTTTATTGTGGTTGTTCTTGCCCAAAAGTGATGTCCTACATAACATGCATTTGTCTTTTCTCTGTCAAAATACTTGTTTATTAGATTAAGATACAGGCGCTAGAGGAAGAACATTTACAATTATTTATGAGCATGATATTGTAATATTTGATTTATTATCATGAACTTCTTAGATAAATTTGCACAGATATTTTAAGGATAAAACAAAGATATTTCATCAGGGATTTCTTCTGAGACAGTAATATGTGTATCCCTATTACTTTATGATACAAGATTTAACTAAACAGTGAAAGTATTAAACGAATTGGCTTGAGTATTGTTATCAAAATAGAGAAGTTTCTTCAAGGTGAATGCAGATAATAAAGCTAATCAAAAGAAACCTTGGGCCCATGTGCCTCCATATTACACCCATCGGTTCTAGGGAGCTAGAGATGAATGGAGTGACTTCAGAGAAGCAGAGTTAATGCTGAAGGATATAATTCCAATAAAACTTTTCCATTGTTGTGTTTGCTACTTCATTGTGCCCAGCCACACCGATGAACTGGATGAAAGGATTGATTCGCTCGGGTCTGATGTCCACAGAGATAAACAACCTCTCTAGCATAACTGCCTCTGCAAAGATGGGAGTAAGCACAGCTGGGCTTTATACCAAATAAAAAGAACACTACAGACATTTTATGATGAAGCTTTGAAAGTTACACAGCCTCACTCAGCACTGCAGTATTTGATTTGACAAAGAAGCATAAACCAGTTCCGATTCAAGATAAAGCAGCATCCCCCTCACCTATCAGTAGATAATGAGTCATGAAAAATTGCGTTTACTTTTAATGCCTTTAAACCCTATCCAGAGATTATCTATATCTTGTATATGTTAAACAGCCTTGTTCTTTCTCTAGCTACTCCAAACACTTAGCCATTTTAGAACATCAGGCCCAGGCTTACATTCAGAATTTATTAGCGAGGTCACAATCTGTGGTTTTAGACTGTGTTTCAGAGCAGTCCTTACCAGTATAAACAAAGATAATCTAAATAGAAAAGTAATTTGTCCTCCTCTTCAACATAACACGGAAGCAAAGCTATTACATAACCACAGGTAATACCCACATTCCAGATGGAAGGAGGAAGATCCTTGAAAATCCCTGATCCGTGAAATTGTATAATTAATGTAACTCAGGGCGACAGGTTTCTTGATTCTATTCTAGTTCTGCTTCTCAGAAATTGCTGTAAGTGATGTCACAGTCATCTGCTCCATTCATTTCATTCACCAGGTAGGTAATTTTTCAGGCTTTTTAATTGTTTAGTGAATATTAAGATCCAATGTAATCCTTTCCTCTTTCTGGAACCTAGAAACCATATAGAGTTTCCAATAAATCCTTTTGTAATTAAATCCATTAAATAAAAACATATGCCTGCATCTCCCTGAAGTGAGCCTTTCTACATTTTAGCGTCCTTTACAACTTCTGTGAGAAAAGAAATAAAAAATACACATGCTATGTAAATGAGATGAACTGTAAAGCATGCTTTCTAAATATTATGTTTATATGAATGAATGTATGTGGCTTAAGATTAAATTTTTGTGATGTAACTAAAACAATTTATACTTACAGTTGGCTAAATGTAGTCTTCAGACTATTTCTATAATATTATACATTTTATCTTGAAATTATCTTTTATTTGAGTTTTAAATACAAGAGATTGTGCATACAACTGCATAAAAAAACCTGCCACACATAATTTTTTTCTGTTTTCTCAGAACGCTCCTTTACTATTTAAAGATTTAAATCTACAAGATCTCTCTGATTTACCATATCATATGAGAAAAAAAAAAAAGAACAGCACTTCCAGTAGTAATCCTTTCATTTTCCTCAGTCAGATGAATGAACAGACAGGTCTCTGACCTGCCATATCACTGCAGGAGAGTACTTGTTCACTGTAATTAAACATGTGACAGGAAAACTCAGCTGGTTACTGCCAGGGGGTTGACAATTATCTATATGTCCCACAGACCCTCTTAAGGAGCAAAGTTCCCATATCCTCTGAGTTCTGCCTCCGGGATTCCACAGTCTTGTTCTGGACTCTTGCCTTCCCTTTGTGACCCAGCACAACTCAGCTAGATGATAATCATGGACCATCTAACTTCCTTACAAAGTCATGAGATCCAGCACCAATCTACTGGGCAGGAGGAAATTTGCTCAAAGCAGTTGTCCTAGGAATCGTCAAGTATAAAACAGCTGCTGAAACAGACTTATTACACATGAGATTGTGGCCCTCCAAACCAGACTGATGGAGGACATCCCACTAGATTGCAGCCCTCCAAGCCAGACTGATGGAGGACATCCCACT
>NW_022196915.1:80176672-80201392 GCF_008632895.1 Mastomys coucha
AGGACATCACACTTAAATCTATTATGAATCATTAGCTCTTATGAATATGTTGTAAGCCTCTTCTGCTAAGGAATAAAGGTAAATTGAGCATAAAAGAAAGATGGAAATGCTCCACCAATCAATAAAATACATTTGTATAACTCCTAGGACAGAAACTGTAACAAAAAGTGAAGGCAACACACTTCCTCCCAAGAATTCAATTCCTATAGTAACGACTTGTAATTAAAATACACTGGAAGAGCATCAAGACAAAAGAGCTAGAAGAACAATTGTAACTATTTCTAAAGAACTTTACAAGGCATAAATACATTTCTGAGAGATCAAATACAAAGAGATGAATGAAATAAGGAATTTGATTTAATATATGAAAATAAAATTCAACAAAGTGCAAAACTGCTGATAAGACAAAATCAAAATGTTGATAGAAATACAAAACATTGTAAGTCAAACAAAACCCTTAGTTGCAAAACTCACTAATAAAATACATAGTGTGGGATTAAAGAGTAACACTCTATAAAGACTAGGAATAAGAACTTGACAAGATCATAAAGGTCAATGATATATGTAGAAAATATGAATGGAGCACTGTAGATTTATGGAATATTATTAAAAGATAGTAAAAATATTTTAAACAGACATATTTTGTTCAAGTGAATAGTGATTCTTAAATGATATATGAATTAAATAAAGTATCAATTTCAGGCATAGAATAATTCACTATTAGCTATAATAGAGAAATTCCAAAGAGAGACTAAAACCAACACAGTCTACTACTGTTATTCTTGCTTGCCTACCATGACCAAATGGTAAGAACATATTGCTGCAGATGCATATTGATCAATAGATATAGAGAAATAAATAGGAAAATAATAATGATCTTCTTCTGCCCTCTCTCCATGTGTACCTTCTCTATGTAGGCTTGATTTCATAATTGAAAGGTGCTATGCATAGGATCAGGAGGAAAGATATCAATGGTCTTAACCATCATTGTATTCTGAATGTATTCAACATTCTGTATTCAACATTGCAGTAATGGCCAGCCAGGAGGATGTGTTCACTAGTGCAGCAACAGTGGCTTTCTCTCATAGTATAAACAACCCCTTTCTGGTTTTAGTTAAGGCCAGCTCAGCTCCACAGGCATAATATTATCATTATATAATTATTACAAAATCACACACATAGACACTGAGATTGAAAAGAAAAGAGATTTGGTGTGTGTGTGTGTGTGTGTGTGTGTGTGTGTGTGTGTGTTGGGGAAGAGTTCCTACATTCCTATAGCATACTATTTTTGAGATGAAGAAAAAAATGAGGAAAAGGATAGGAACAAGGAGATGACAGGAGAGCAGATGTGAGGAGAGAAGTAAAATGAGGTTAAGGAGAAAGTTTCTGTTCTTTATCTTCAATCCCATTTCCATGCATCAATGTAAAGACAAAGTGATAGTGCTCATCAAAATTATGAATTGCATTTTTGTGGGAAACAACCTCCATTCCATAGATTTAGCCAAATAGTAATTTGCAGATCTTAGTATAATCTAAAACTTAGTAAAACACTATAATCACTTGTCTTTTAAAGTTTGATACAACTGGCTTGAACAATATATGCTGAATTTGCTTTAGCTGTGAGACCAGACATTTGTTCTTTATAATTTCCTTTTGATTCTAAGGAATGGAGGAACACAAAGTTAGCGATTTCCTCAGTATATCTGCAAATAATAGTCAGAACCAGGACATGACACTCCATATTCCTCCTTTTATTTCTATCATGCTTTCAGAATGCAGGGAAGAAAGAATGGGTCATGGTTCAAATCAGTTTGTTTCTTAATATAACTGAGTTCAGTATAAAATGAAAATAAATTGGTGAGACAAGAACCAAAGTAAGCTTCTGGATATTATGCTACTCTTGAATATTTTTTGAAATATCTTAAGATTTTTGAGGATCTATTTCTTGGCATATTGAACAACACTTAACTTTACAAGACATTTTCTACAAATGCACTCTGCATTATAAATAAACTAAAAATTCCAAAGAACAAAATAACTAGTTGTTTATGTTATTATGCAATATTTCTTAAGTGGATTTAAAATGCTATGCCTATTCAAGCAATTATATAACATGTAAAATTATTTTAAAATAAGTTGCATGCCTGTCTAGTCTTATGGGCATGTGTGTGTAAATGTGTATATGTATGTGTATGAATACGTTTATGTATGTACAGTCAGACAGGAAACGTTTACACTAGATGAGTAATATTTTTTATTTACATTAAATGTGTCAAATTATACATTCACCACATTTGGTACATACAGCAAGCAAATATAGTGCCTCTGCTATTTCCATCATTAAAAACTCATTCTGTAAAAGTCAGAACAAAATGTCTCCAAAGAACATTGAAGATGTGTGTCTTCAAAAAAATAACACATATCTCAGATATTTATTGATATAGAATTCTAAAATTGCTGGAACTAGGAAAGTAGGAATAGTAGGTATATAATTTTTACCTTCATATTTAAAGTAATTTTAGTTAATGGAGATACTATAGCATTGTGTACAATATATAAACCCTTCTGGTGACTTTTGATTAAAATCAGTGAATCAACTGAAGCTTCATTAAAGATTTTGAGCAAAAAACCCAACATGCTTATTTTGTTTGGTCAAGTACTATTTGTCTCAGTTAACACAAACATAATGTGATATAGAAAAAGTGGGATGTAAAATAAAACACTATTTACTGTTTGGTTTTTATATTTATGTATCTATTAATTGGGACAGCTAACAGCTAACCTAGTAAGATTTTTAAAAATCCTAGTTAGGGGTGGGAGTGGGGGCTGGCAAGATGGCTCAGTGGGTAAGAGCACTGACTGCTCTTCTGAAAGTCCTGAGTTCGGATTCCAGCAACCACGTGGTGGCTCACAACCACCTGTAATGAGATCTGACGCCCTCTTCTGGTGCGTCTGAAGACAGCCACAGTGTATAAAACCACAGCGAGCATCGCCTTCCTGAGTTCAATTCCCAGCAGCCACATGATGACTCACAGCCATCTGTACAACTACAGTGTACTCATACACATAAAATAAATAAATAAATCTTTAAAAAAAACTCTAGTGGGATTTTTAAGAGACCATTTCTGAATAAAATATTGTGATTTCTACTGTTACATTGATGCTGGTACAATATCAATATCAAAGAAATAAAATTTCTTCAGTTCATACATTCTGTGGGGTATAGTAATGAAGGAACTGGTGGAGTATATGTAAAACTTTATGTATTCAATTTATGTATTATGAAAATTATCTTCAATGAATACCTTTCCACTGATGTTTGCTGTATAATGAACTAATAGAGTTTAATTTGTTTTCAGCATTGAATGGTATCATAGAAAATTAATCAGACAAACATGTGAAAATGTGTGTGAGTGTGTATTTCAAGGTCTCCATGACACAAAAATGAATTACTTCATACAAATAACTACTGAGTTTCCATCCTATAACTAAAGAAATTGTATATACTATTTTGCTTAAATGAATCTCATAGCAATGCTTCATGATGTGTCCCTAAATAAGAAAATTGAAGTTCAAAAGTATTTATGCATACTTACAGAGCAGATGTTTAGTGGAACTATGATTATAGTCCATTGGAACCTTCAAATCCATGCCTCAAAATCAAATCATATAATCAACAGGGGTGATTTGTCTATCTTTTTACATATATCTATATGAGTAATGGTTTTTATGTATACTTATGTATAGGGTTATGTATACATAGGTATAGGGTTCATGTGCATTATACTAGCAAACATACTTCGCCCACTTTCTCAGTGTATTTAATGCAATATTTCCCTAAAACTTACACACACAGTGAAGTTCAAGATACAGACATAAGAATGCTCTTATTTTTATCACTAGCCACTTTGTTCATGGAGAATTTTTTGTCCTTTGTAAAATAATCTTTTTTTTTTATATTTCAATGTTTATATAGTTATATGAAATCATATTCAGAACTGATTATAAGTTAAAGTTAAATGCCAAAACTTGAAAGCAAATCAAGTATTTTACATTTTGACCCTATTTTAGTTTGATTATACTTGACATTTTTCACTACTGTGGGGGAAAATCTGACTAAGCAATTGAGCTTTTCAGGTCATGCCTCCATATTACTGTAGCTTTGCAGCTCACAGTGACAACCAGGGGATCCTGAGAGAGAAGTGAGTGAGGATGGCAGGGAACTAAGAGACTGTCGGGTGGTCATATGTACTATGTACAGCAAGAACAGATTCTCCAGGACCAGCTTCAGTGATACAGTTCATTTGATCAAGGAACAGGGGCTATTTAAATCTTTGGGGGTTTGTAAGGACTTTCAGGGTGAGTGTACACTCACCAGGACCAGGGCACTGGGGATCCCTTGTTAGGGTAAGGAAGAATTCCAGGTACATTCTGGCTGGTACTGGGTTTCATGACCTCTTCATGTGGAGCAAAGGTAGGGGCACAAGGCTCTGCGTGCCAGGAAGGGGAGTGATCCCAATCCTGCTGATCTCAGGACGAGATATCAGGGGTTTGGACATGCCCTGACACTACTCTTGCTCCAAGCTTGCTCCCTTTAGCAGCTCCATGGCTCCTCAGCCCAACATCTCCCCATTTTATTTTATAAAAAGAAGTTATCATCATACTTGTCAGCCTCAAGGTAGAGAATGGTTTGATATTGAACCAACACCTGGTTGGTAGTGATTCACCTATGTTGCTTATGTGTTGTTTTAGAAATGAGACAAAACAGTAGAGGCAGGAAAACATATGGCAAAGGAAGGAGAGAAGTCAAGCTGTGTGAGAACTTCCAAAGGGTTAGAGGACTCAGGGCATAGGAGGCTCAGGGTTTCATAGGAGATCATTAAGCACCTGTATGATTTGTTCCACCAGCCTAGATTCATTACCTGGAATCAGCATTCCTCCCCAATTACAATACAAGTCCCTCTCTTCTCAGCCATCAGACCTAGAGCATTCCTGTTTTGTAAGGTAATCTCTCTCTAGGGAGTTATCTGCTCCTGGAAGAACTTGATACTGTCTGAGGGGGAGGCCATGTCATGATCAAGCTTGTCCTGGAAGTCATCAGCCAGGTGTTGTGTCTCTGCCAGGGTTGCTTTAGTGGCCTATGTTGCTCCTACTGAGAAAGCCAGATTGAGTCAGACAAGCAGTGGGATGAAGATTTCTCTTCCTCCTGTCTCTTCCTAGCTGGTAGCCAATTTTGATTTCTTTACACTTTCATATAGGTAGATCCATGGTGGATTCATTATGGGGGTACAAAACCTTGAAGGGAAGAGATGGCTCAGGAACTGATTATGTTGTGGCAACAAAGAAGGGTGGTGGTTGACACATATTGTCTAGGTAACAGTGATATTATGGGACCATGAAGAATGAGACCTGGAGGTGGGCCCTTCAAGTCAAAGGGGGAAGAATAGATTAAAAAGAAGATTTTTCTGTAACTTTTATGTGAGTAAGGGGCCAAGAATGAAAAATGAAATGTGATGTTAGTAGGAGCAGCTGACAGCAATGATGCATGGGTAGGGGGAAATCACTGGGAGAAATTGGGGTGAGTAATTAAGGGGAGAAGGTCAGCTATGTACTAGATGCATTGTAACCAGGAAAGGGTGGCTTAGACTTCTTTGGTGACTTATTTCCTGGTCCTGCTAAGTCTTTTAGGGCTACACTAATGTCTTCTAAAGCCTCAATGGCCTCAGAAGAGAAAGTGTTGTAGCCCTTAAATTACTAATGCTAACTCTCTGTGGTTAAAGCCTTACCAGAGACTCCAGTGTTGTATATAGACAGTTTGTCCCTGCATTTCTTCCCCCAGAAGTTCCTATTTTCCCTCCTGCTCAAGTCAAGCGCAATATGCAGGTAGCTGGTTTGTGCACTGTATCCCCCTGCAGCAAGCTCAGGACTCCCTTCCCCTCCCTGGCTGCTCCAAGGGAACCCAGTCTGGCACTAGAATGGCACTACCCATTAAACCCCCTCCCTTAATAAAAACATCCTGAGGATGTTAGCTAGAGACAGCCTCCCCACCTCTGCATCGCCAAAACTAGCTCTCTCTTTCTCTGATAAATGACCAAACTCTCCAGGTGCCTGTCCTTGGGACCTCTAAGAAATAAGAAACTCAAAGAAGATTAAGGCCCCACGTTTAAATCATACAAAAAGGTAATCAGAGTTCACAGACAGTTTTGGCCGGTCATAAAATTAGTTCCTGATAACCCCACAAGAGACACTCTCTAATCTCCCTCCCAGCTTCAGTTCTGTCCCACACTCCCCTTCACCCTAACACTCAAAGAATTCCTAACTACACTATACTCTTCATCACATACTAGCACCTACATCTTAGGTGAGATCTGAGTTAAGACTGGAAATAGTAAAACGACTCTTTTGCCAGTTGCATTGGACTTTGCAATGCTTGGGCGCATCTGGGCTTCCCACAGACTCAGGGCATAACATTTAGGGCTCATCCGGGATTCCCCAGTGGGTCTCTGGAATCAGCAATCCAGAGAGTCTAAGCCGGCAAGAGAGTGTGGGTGAGTGTCAGTGTTCCAGTATTGTCTGTAGTTCCCTGTTTATGTTGTTCTTTCTGGCTACATTTCGGCATCGGAAAAGCCTCGAAGTAACAGCTTATGCAAACAAAAGTAGTCATAGCTGATGTGCTTCAAGGCTCAGGTCACGAGGGACATAAGATGTCCCTGCCTCCGCAGGATCATGGGCAGATTGTAACAGACGGGTTCCTGCCCGTCAGTTAGAAGTGTCTGAGGAGAGGCCTCAACAGAGTTTGCTTCCATACCCACCTCGGTTCCATTTTCCAAGAAGGGAGTCTGTAAATCCTAGCTTTTGGATTTAGTTCTGTTTCTAGTCATGTGGTTATATTGCATGCGTGGTTCTGTCACTAGTGCTTTTGATAGTGTTTAGCCTTTTGCTATATTGGATGGTGACGCAGTGGGACAGACTAACTCTCATTCTCGTCCCTCTCACCTTCTTAACATCGTCTTGGCCCATTTTAAGGAGATGAAGACTAGAGCTCACAATCTCTCAGTGGACATGAGCAAGAAGAAAATGGAGACATATTGCAGTTCCGAATGGCCTACTTTTGGAGTAAAATGACCAGCAGAGGGAAACTTTCATCTTCCCATGGTGTTAGCGGTAGAAAACAAAGTGTTCCAGAAGGCAAGAGAACATCTAGACCAAGTCCCTTACATTGTAGTCTGGAAAGACTTAATTCCCCAGCATGGGTAAAGTCCTTTTTATTACCCCTTAGTAACGCTACTTTGTTCCCAGAAACTATGCCTGCCCTGCTAGCAAAAGAACAGAAATGAGAAAATTCTGAGTCTCCAAAGCTCTCTCTATCCTATTCTACAGGACAGTACACCAGAAGAGGTCATATTACCACCACCTTATACTCAAACACCAGCTCTGACCAAGGTGACAGCTTCCTGGCCGCTGGCAGTTTGCTTCTGCAGGCTGAACTGGCAGCAGTGTCCAGGCCAGCTGGCAGCCTGCTCCAGCCTCTAGCATTTCCCGCAGGCTGACCCAGGACAAGGGTCCTGGGTAGCAAATGGTCCACTGCTTCCACCTGCACTCCCATAAGCTGAGCCAGGACAAGCGTCTTGACTGGTAGCAGATTATCCACAAATGCATCCACCACTAGAGTTCCCGCCTGTTCCATCCATGCTTTGACCAGTGGGAGGGGGACAGGTGCCTCAGCCATCTTCATAGATGTACCTACCTCAAGGGATTCTCCAGCAGAACCAGTGCTCCTGGCACCAGCCTTACTACCACCCATGTATTCACCAGAAAGGGTGCCCCAGGTTCTGATAGTATCCACATAGGTGATAGAGGGGGGCCAGCCCAGAGACCAGAAGCAGACATGCTGTGGCACCACCCCAGGCCACGGCACCAGAGGTAGATTCCACCACCTTACCCCTGAGAGCAACAGGACTGATGAGCAAGGTAACCAGAAACACCACTACTGGCCCTTTGCTATGGCTGACCTCAACAATTGCAAGAGGGAACATGTGAAGTTCTCTGACAACCCTAAAGAGCTCATTGGTTTATTAGACATATACTTTTTACCCATCAGCCTAATTAGGATGATTGTCAGCAATTGCTGCAGATTCTCTTTACCACAGAGGAGAGGGAACACATCAGCCTGGAGGCCCGGAAGAACATTCTGGCCACCAATGGCACTCCAACCCAGAACCTAGCCAATATAGAGGAAGGGTGCCCTCTCAGGAGACTAGCTTGGGATTATAACACCAAGGAAGATAAGGAGCATCTCTGAGTTTATCGCCAGTCTCTTTTGGCGGGTCTTAGGACAGCTGCTAAGCAACCTACAAAGTTAGCTAAAGTATATGATGCCAGACAGAGAGATAATGAGAATCCTGCAGAGTTTCTACAGAGGATTATGGGTACTTTGCACGTTTATACACAGTTAGATTCTGAAGATACCTGAAACGCAAACACAGTAGCACTGACATTCATAAACCAGTCAGCACTGGACATAAGAAAGAAGCTACAGAAACTAGAGAGATTAGGAGAAATGTCACTGAGAGATTTAGTGAGCGTGGCAGAAAAAGTGTACCATAACAGGGACACTAAAGATGAGGAAAAGACTAAGGCGAATGTTAAGTAGAAATATAGCAAAAATCTTGCTAGCCCATGGTAATTCAGATCAAAATGAGAGGAGGTGCCAGCTCCAAAACATTGCAGAGGGAAGGGGGCCAAGAGAATGCTGCCAGCCAGAAGCCAGAGAGCCATCGAGCAGCCTTAGGTAAGAATCAGTGTGGCTCATAATAGTCAAAACACCAAAGGCACTAAACAAAGGAAGAATTTTAAAAGCAGTCAGGGAAAAAGGTCAAGTAACATATAAAGGCAGGCCTATCAGAACTACACCAGACTTCTCACCAGAGACTATGAAAGCTAGAAGATCCTGGGCAGATGACATACAGACTCTAAGAGAACACAAATGCCAGCCCAGGCTACTATACCCAGCAAAACTCTCAATTACCAAAGATGGGGAAAACAAGATATTCCATGACAAAACAAAATTTACACAGTATCTTTCCACAAATCCAGCTTTACAAAGGATAACAGATGGAAAACATCAACATAAGGAGCAAAACTACACCCTAGAAGAAGCAAGAAAGTAATCTTTCAACAAATTCACACAAACCTAATTCCAGCTCTTACAACAAATCAACAGGAAATGACAATTACTTTTTCTTAATATCTTAATATGCAAATTGATATTACAAACATATCCTAATTAATTGAAATCCAATAATATGAGGAATTAGAAATTTGTTGATTGTCATCCAATGGTCTCTCTAATTTGGTAATTGGAGAAATAGGTACAATATTGTACAATATATATACACTTTCACCTTGTTTGTTCGTGACAGTGTCTTGCTGTGTACAACATAAGAGTATTGAAATCTTGCTTCTCCTATCTCAGCCTCTCTATTAGTAGTATTGTTTATTTTGTGTTTTTACACTATACTATGGTTTTCAGAACAGCTTATATATTTCAAAAGTATTTATATACACAAAAGAAACATAGACAACTTGGGAGATGACTTGTAAGAGAACAACAAAGAGTGAGACTGAATGTTCTGCTTGACATTTGTAACTCGTATCAAGTTTGAAGAAAAAGACTTTATAAGTTACTTTCTCTGAGATAAATGCTTTTTCAAATTATCACAGCTAATTAACTAGTTTCTTACCTTCACTTAATGTCTGTGCCACCCTCCAAGCAGAACCATTGTTCATTGAAACAGTTGGTGAATGACTTTATGGATAGACCATCTTAATACATACACCATTTCTTAAATGAATGTAACTTGTTCTCTGTGAGCTGAGAATAAAGTCATTCGCTCAAGTCAAATAGCTTTGACCATAGCAGGAAGTCTGTATCCAAAAATCGTGCCTACGATTCATTTCTTGGTGTAGCAGACCTGTCAACTCTCACCTTAGCTACCATGGAGGTAAAATCATTTGGTGATGTGAAGGTCATTGATGTACAGCCTTATTATAATAAAATCAAATGTCTAAAAATTATTCTTATTTTTGGCTTGTACCACAGTAAGAGCCAAGGTTTTAAATCTACTAGATACAAAAAAACAAACAAAAAGACTTTATATATTTATGTTCATTTAAGAAAATACTAGTAATGATGTATTATTTTGAAATATGTAGTTAATATATTTGGAGTTATTTAAAATTTATATTGAGAAAAATGTATTTTCACTGTTGCTGTAGATGAGCATCTACATAAGACTATTAAATTGATTGTTGTTTTATATCAAACAACTTCAACTTTTATAATGCTAATTTTTATTGTTATAATATTTTATAAATTTTAAAGAATATGACAAAAAAGATGTTGTAGGTATTGAAGGGGGTCTCTGGGAGGAGTTGGGGGTACAAAAGGGAAATAAGAATGTGATTTAATTCTATTTACTTAAAATATGTTTTTAAATGTTAACAAAATCAGATAAATTGAAATCATGTAACTTTTCTCATCATAATGCAATAAAAGTTAAAAAAAAATCACTCCAGATGCCAGATAATTGCTCCATAACTCTACAACTGTGCTCCCAAATAGCTACACACTAGTAAACACACACACACACACACACACACACACACACACACATAAAAAGAATAAGTGTGGCTATTGTAAGGAAGAAGGACACTGGGCCAAAGAGTACCCAAAGAAAAAGCTTAAAAGCAAAATTGTGGTCACCAAGGAAGAAGAAGACTGAGGGGTTTAGGTTCAGACTCCCTCTCCTAACCCAGGGTAGCCCTCAGAGTGGGGAGGAAGCCTCTGAACTTCCTGTTGAACACTAGAGCCCAACATTTGATTCTTGTAAAGGCTGACTCCAGGGAGCTACAGGTACTGTACAATATTCATGGACTAGCCAAAGGATAGTAGACCTGGGGACTGGATGAGTATCTCACTCTTTTATAGTGATTCCTGAATGCCCATGCCCCTTGTTGGGGAGAGATTTACTAAACAAAATGAGAGCCCAGATCTATTTTGACCCTGGGAAGTTCTGGCTGACAGACTGGAGCAGAAATCCAATACAGGTGCTGACGGTTAACCTGGCTTCGGAGGCTGAGCATAGACTATATGAATCATGGGGAAGCCCCATCCAAGACCTGGATATAGGGCTGGCAAAATTCTCCCATGCATGGGCAGAGACTTGAGGAATGGGACTAGCAAAACATTTTCCTCCTGTATTTGTAAAGCTCAAGCCAGGGGCAGATCCAGTGCGAGTCCCCCAATATCCCATGTCCCAGAAAGCACAGAAGGGGATTACTCCCCATATCTGGAAACTGTTGGCCATGGGGGGGTCCTCAGGCCATGCCAGTCAGCTTGGATCACCCCATTTTTGCCTGTGAAAAAGCCACAGTCCAGTGACTACAGCTGTGTCCAAGATCTTCGAGAAGTTAACTGCAGAGTAACAGACATATATCCCACAGTGCCTACCCCTTGTACCCTGTTGAGCTCTTTATCTCCAGATCGGAAGTGGAATACTGCCCTAGACTCAAAGAACACTTTCTTCAGCTTACCTTTGGCTCCCAAGAGCCAAGAAGTACTTTGCCTTTGAGTGGAATGATCCTGAAAAAGGCATTAATGGACAACTCACCTGGACTCGCCTGCTTCAAGGTTACAAGAACTCCCCCACTATTTTTGATGAAGCTCTGCATGAACACCTGGGTGAGTACAGAGTTAATAATACAGGTATAACTCTTGTTCAGTATGTATATGACCTTCTTGTTGCAGCAGAAACTAAAAAAAGATGCAACAAAGGGACCCAGAATCTCCTACAGGCTCTGGGGGACATGGACTATCCCGGGTCGGCCAGAAAGGCACAGCTCTCTTTAAGACTGAAGTTACCTATCTTGTATACATTTTAAAAGAAGGCCAACGGTGGCTTTCCACAGAAAGGAGACTGTCCTCAACATACCTACCCCCCAGAATCCAAGACAGGTAAGAGAGTTCTTGGGGTCCACAGGCTTTTGCAGATTATGGATTCTGGACTTTGCTGAAATAGCCAAACCTTTCTGTGAAGCCAACAGAGAGGCCAAAGACTTTCCTTGAACTCAGGATCATCAAAAGGCCTTTGATAAAATAAAGCAGGCCCTGCTGTCAGCCCCCGCTTTGGGGCTCCCAGACATCACAAAAGCATTTTACCTGTATGTCGATGAAAGAAAAGGAATAGACAAAGGGGTCTTGACTCAAACTCTGGGACATTGGAAAAGGCCTGTGGCCTATCTGTCAAAGAAATTAGACCCATTGGCAACAGGATAGCCACCTTGCTTGTGCATCATCGCAGCCACAGCCTTACTGGTTAAAGATGCAGATAAACTAACTTTGGGACAGAATTTAACCATGACTACCCCCCATGCAATCGAAGGGGTCCTCAAACAGCCACCAGACAGGTGGCTCTGTAATACCTGCATGACCCTACTAATCAATCCTGGCTGAGTTACTTTCCAGCAGCCTGCTTCCTTAAACCTTGCAACCTTCCTCCCTGATCCAGACCTAGATCAGTCGCTCCATCAATGCAGTGAAATCCTGGCATAAACACACAGCATCCAACTAGACCTAAAGGACTCACCTTTGCTGGAAGCAGAGCGGACTTGGTTTATGGATGGAAGCAATTTCATTTGAGAGAGCCAGAGGAAGGCAGGAGGGGCAGTGACCATGGAAATGGAGGTAATTTGGGCCCAGTCTCTCACCCCAGGTACTTCACCTCAAAGGGCTGAACTGATAGCACTATCCCAGGCCCTTGCCATGGGAAAAGAGCTGGCTGTCAACAACTTCACGGATAGTTCGTATGCATTTGCAACTGTCCACATACATGGAGCTGTATACCAGGAAAAAGGACTCCTAACTGCAGAAGGAAAAAGTATCAAAAACAAAGATGAAATCTTACAATTACTTGAAGCCCTCTGGCTGCCAAAGACAGTGGCGATCATACACTGTACAGGCCATCAGAAAGGAGTAACGGCAGTGGCCAGAGGTAACAACTTGTCGGACAGAGCTGCCGAAGAGGTAGCCTTAGAGGAAATAGCTGCCTCCATGTTAGCTGCAACTCTACAGGAACCACCCAATCCAAACCTACCAGAATGTCCAGCCTACAGGGAGGAAGAAATCAAATGGGCCAAAAATCAGCCCATGAGCCAGTTTTCAGAGGGTTGGTGGCAGAAGGCTGAAGGTAAGCTAATATTACCTACCTCCCTAGCAAGATCTATCCTCAGAAAATCCACAGAGTCACTCACATGGGAGTGAAACAGATGGCAGGTGCAGTGAGACAATCTACAGTGATTTTCAGAAACATGCAGTGTACTATCGAAGATATATGTCAAGCTGTAAAGCTTGTCAATTAACTAACACCCACAACACTACCAAACAACCTGGCACACATCTCTGAGGTAAGAGACTGGGGGCCTACTGGGAAGTTGATTTTACAGAGATCAAACCGGGAAAGTATGACTATAGGTACTTATTAGCATTTGTGGATACCTCCTCCAGATGGACAGAAACCTTTCCAACAAAGACTAAGACAGCAGAGGTAGTGGCTAAGAAGTTGCTGGAAGATATCTTACCCAGGTATGGATTCGCACATATGATAGGATCAGACAATGGACCAGCATTTGTATCCAAGGTAAGCCAGGATGTAACAAGATAGATTGGGACAGATTAGAAATTACATTGTGCATACAGGCCCCAAAATTCAGGACAGGTAGAAAGAATGAATCAGAGACTTCAGGAGACCTTGACTAAATTAACTCTAGAGGCTGGTGTGGACTGGGTGACACTCCTTCCCTTTGCCCTGTAAAGGGAGGGTAAGGAATTCTCCTTACTGGTTGGGACTAACCTCCGGCCAGAGCTAACCACCTCTTGCTGGTTGTGCTATAATGCTAGATCACCTTTTTATGAAGGTGTTGGATTTATATCCAAATATAATGGGTCTGAAAAGGACAATGCATGCAGGTGGTCCCAGGAAGGCCCAGCTTTACCCCTGCAGACCATCTCAAGACAGGGAACCTTTCTGGGAAAAGTTCCCTTCTCACATCAGCACCTCTACAATCAAACAGTCCCCATGGTTCATTCCAAATGGGTTATTCCTCCCAGACAGACATGGTGGGACTGTTCAACAGGGTTGTCTCACTGTGCACAGAGAGGTCCTTAATTCCCCTAACACAAAGAAGTTCTGTATTCTAGTCCAGTTAGTGTCATGTATAACCTATTATTCAGAAGAAATAATACTAAAAACCTAATAGGATATGTTGGGAGGAGGAACCTCATGAGGCAGAAGAAAGAACCTAATTTTGGCTGTAATTCTAGGAGTTGGGCTAGCTGGGGCAGGCACTGGGATAGCAGCCCTAATGTGGCAAGAGAAGAACTCTAACAGCCTAAAACTAGACATAGATCAAGACATCCAATGCCTAGGAAAATCTATCCCACAGGTAGAGTGCAATGTTGCTCCCTTACTGAGGTGGTTGTGGAGAACAGATAAGGATTATTAGAATTGGTGTTCCTGTAATGGGGGGAGGGAGGTGGGGGGTGGGGGTATTGTGTGCTGCCCTATGAGAAGAATGTTGATTTTAGGTTTATCACTCTGTAATCATCAGAGAATCACTAGGTAAGATTAGAGAAAGTGTAGATAGACTATAAAGAGAAAGGAAAAACTCCAAAAGCTGATATTCACTATTCAATACTTCTCCATGGCTAACTACCCTTATTTCTACCATCATGGGGCCACTGACTGTTATTCTCTTGTTACTGCTTACATTCAGGCCATGCATAATCAATAAGCTTTTGCAGTGTACGAAGAAAAGATTAGGGACTCTGCAACTGGTGGCAATGAGATCCCAATACCAACCAGCTAGCACAGATGATCTAAGTCTATAGAAAGTCCAAGATAGGCCTTTAGAGTCACCAACAGAAGGGGAGAATGTTGTAGCTCCAAATTACTAATGCTAACTCTCTGTGGTTAAAGCCTTACCAAAGAGACTCCAGTGTTGTGTACAGACAGTTTGCCCGTGCATTTCTTCCCATAGAAGCTCCTATTTTCCCTCCTGCCCAAGGCAAGAGCAATATGCAGGCAGGCAGCTGGTTTCTGTGCTGTGTCACCTCTAGCAAGCTCAGGGCTCCCTCCCCCTCCGTGGCTGCTCCAAGGGAACACAGTCTGGCTTTAGAATTGCACTACCCACTAATCCCCCCTTAATAAAAACATCCTAAGAGGTAAAATGCTAGCTGGAGACAGCCTCCCCACCTCTGCATCACCAAAACTCTCTCTCTCTCTTTCTGATAAATGGCCGCATTCTCCAGGTCCTCAGGACCTAAAGAAATAACAAACTCAAAGAAGATTAAGGCCCCACATTTAAATCATAGAAAAAGGTACTCAGAGTTCACAGACAGTTAAGGCCAGCCATAAAATTAGTTCCTGATAACCCCACAAAAGACACTCCCTAATTTCCCTTCCAGCTTCAGTTCTGTCCCACACTCCCCTCCACCCTAAGCATTCAAAGAATTCCTAACTACACTATATATAAACCCAATGTTTTCTGAACACTTTGTCACATACTACCACCTACTTGTGACCTGAGTCAAGATTCAAAATAATAAAAAGACTCTTTTGCCAGTGGCAGAGAACTTTGCAATTCTTGGACTCCTCTGATGTTCCTGAGGACTTGGGGCATAACAAAAGCATATTTGGAGTATGGTTCTTGTCATGTATTAGGAGATCAAAGAGAGGCTGTAGGGTGCTGGTGAGGAGGGAAAGCCATGACTGAAGCTAAACTCTGAAGGGAGAAGCCAAAAGTGCTTTGGTACCAGGTAAGAGTTAAGGTTTGACTAAAGGAAAGAATGGCTTTAAGATGGCTTATGGAGGTGAAGGAAATTTCAGTTCCCAAGAATGTGATTGGTGAAATAGTTATATTTGTGAGGTCCTATTTTAAATCCTAGGGAGTAAAGGGAAGGTATTTATGGAAGGACAAACGGAGAAGAGTCTCTCCATACCATGATATAATCCATATAATAATAAATGTGCAATCTTTTTTCTAAGTAGGGCTTTAATGCTGTGGCAAAACCCTCCTCGTAGATAGTGGGACTGACTGCCATATCTTAGAGGGATGCAGGACTCTGCTCTTCATAAGTCCAGGCCAGAGTGGTTAATGTGAGGCATTGAGAATACAAAGCATTGGTGAACTCTCAGGTGGAGAAAAGTAGAGAAAGAGTAATCTTTAATGTCTATTGCTAAGATAGGAACATTGCAGGAGTGACAAAAAAAAGGGGTAGCCTTGTTTGGGGGAACATCCAAAACTGTTTTGTTTTATGAGTTGCCATTAAATCTTTTAGCAATCTCCACCCCCCTGAGCTTCTTTCTTTTTTTTTTCTTTTCTGTTTTTCTTTATTTTATTTTATTATATTTTTAGAATACAGTAGTGCTCCATGGTAAAGGCATAGGAGCAATCTTCTAAATCTAGAAGCTGAAGCCTAGGAATTAGTTCCTGGTATTATGATAGTTCTTGTTGTACTTAAACGTTTTATCTGCCCCAGTATCAATAAGGCATTTGAATAGTTTGTCATCTATTTTTTATGGTTATATTTGTGTGAAAGACTTCTGAGATGTTGGAAATGCATACAGACTCTAAGCTGAGATGTTGGAAATGCATACAGACTCTAAACAGGTTTCCCTTTTACTCTGAGGACTGAGGGCTGTCCCATTTTAAGCTTAAAGGCTACAGTGGATTGTCATACCTGTCATAATGGGAGTGACAATCTCTCCTTCAGTAAAAGTCCTTATGATGTTAGTGATAGACTGTATTGGCAGTGGAAGCATTTCCAGTAGAAGATGAGACTCTTTAGGGCACTAGTCTTGCCTTTGTAATGTCCCTTTTGCTTCATTTAAAGCAACCCCTTTCTGTTTCTTTGTTTTTGTTTTCTCTTTCTTTTATTCTTTCTTTTTTCTTCCTTTTTTCTTTCTTTCTCTCCCTCCCTCCCTCCTTTCCTCCTTCTTTATCTCTGCCTTTCTTTTTTTCTTTCTCTCTCCCTCCCTCCTTCCTCCACTCCCTCCCTCTTTCTCTCTCTCTTTTTTCTCTCTTTCTTTCTTTCTTTCTTTCTTTCTTTTTGCTGCTACAAAGGAAGGAACTTGTTACCATACTGTCCCATTAGACTGAGTGGTCACAATCCATCTAGCATAGTGTTTATCTTTTATGACTTGGCAGGCAAACCTGCACTCAGAAGTCACACCTTCCCAAATGATGTTCTTAAATAGGAGGTCTTTGACTGCAGAGTTGAAAATGTTTCTTTCTAAGCTAACTTTATTTCTATGAATATAGTCAGAAATAGTCTCTTACCTATGTCAACAGCCAAGATTTTCAGGAGATTTTGCTTGGTTCTATATAATCTTAATTAAGTTTGAAGAAATCCATATCTTTTTTGGTTCCAGTTAAAACAAAAGTGTATTCTGTTTCCCAATGCACCACATTTCCTGACTCCCATTCTGAGGCTGTCATGTCTTTAAAGTATATAGGCTGACTTAATTCAGCAGTGAATTTCTGTGTTAATTAAAGTAAATATCAAATATCCTACATAATTAATAGAATCTCTTTTTTATACTTTTTCAGGAGCAATTTGTACTTCTCATCAAGGCAAAATTCTCTTTCTTTATCAAACATTTTTTAAAGACATCTGTATCTGAATCAGTAAGATATCATTCATATAGTGAATGGCTAATACCTTCAGAAAATTAAACAGTGTTGGCTTATTACTTTATGTTTTGATTATGATTAGTTTTGGATTAGAAGTTTAGCTCCTCTAAAATTTTTCTCCCATGAAGGGATAATGAGTTATTCCTGATATTAGGGAAGAAAAATAGTTTCCCATGAAGGGACTTTTAATATTGAATTATTATCACCACATTTAATGAATAAAAAACATTCAAATGAAAGTCAAGCAAAGAAACAAGAAAATTTTGTTATCTGCAAGCTGTGTTATCTCATGCTGTGGCACCAAATCCCTCCCCATCCTTCTTGGAACTTAGATGTTGCTGTTCTGCAAGGCTGGTCCCAGAGCAGAAAGCCTTACAATGACCTTCCAGCAAGGAGGTCTGAGTTTCAGGCAGCCACAGCCCTCTTCTTTGGGACTGCTTTTGATGTGATGTGGTATTTGCTATGATAGAGAAGCTTTGGAAGCGCTGAAGTCAGAGAGAACATCCCCTGGCAGCCTCGTGCCTCCACAATGGATTCTCCAAAGTCCTAGTCACAAGACCCCTCACAAATTTCAGAAAAGCCAGTGACTTACCTCTGGTAACTGCTAAATGTTTTTTCTTATGGAAAAGAAAAATAGGAGGTTACTGGCTAATACTCAAGAGGATGTAGGAATCCTGGCAGAGGACTGGGAGCCTTCTACCAATGGTCTCAGTGGCCTTGCCGAGAACGTGTCAGTTACCCTTTAACCATACCTAGTCCCACGAAATGACATGAAATAAAAGTAAGAGAGAGAAGGAAGAAACAGACTGTCAGCACTTGTCATGAGGAGGTGGGATCTGGTAGGCCAGATAGATGTCCCCACACAGGAATCTCTCACCTTATTCCTTCCTGTGTGTCCTGGCAGTCTCCATGCCTTACATTTGGATGTCAGCTATCATTCAGGCTCCATTTCTCAACTCTTAGCATCATGATTAACCCATGATTATAACCATGGATCCTAAGAGAGAAAGTCGGGTGAGATGGCCAAGGTGAGTGTGGTGAGAACAGACTTTCCAGAGGCAGCTTAAATGAGAAAGTTTAAGGAATAAAGGTAGGGAAACAAAAGCTATTTAAATCTTTAGGGGCTAGGTAGAATTTTTCAGGATGAGTGTACATCAGTGGCTGGGGCAGGGAACTGAGGGTACCTCATTAGCATCTACAGGAATTTCAGGTACTTGCTGAATATAACCTTATAAAGGGAAGGGAAGTTTAGCCTGAATACTGGGTTACATGACCTCCTCCTATTGGACAAAGGTCAGGACTCAGGGCTACTTGCAGGGACATGCAGGCCCATACAATCTCCAGGTAGTATTTCCAGAGTTTGGATATGCTTTAATCCTATTCTCACTCCAGGCCTGCTTCCCATGGCTCCAGAGATTCCTGGCCATACCCAACTGAAATAACAGAGTTCCATCTTGGCATCTATTTCCTAGGATACATTCTGTCATCACAGGCTGGTCAGCAAAGCTTATACAAAAGATGTCCAGTTCAGACTCCATATTCCTCATTAGGAATTAGGAAACTTTACTAGGGTCACTCTTAAAGTTTCTTGGGAATTTCCATTGCACTAGGTTTCTATATTGGCATCCACACACTACCATTCTCTCTTAATATTTTCTCTTTCTGTCCACATTATCAGGCAAGGCTCCTAGTAGAGGGATTGGGACATCAACCCAGACTCAAAACCTTTGACCTACAATATGTCCTGACTGCAACATAGGCAGGAGTGATGCCATCCCAGAAGTTGGGGGAGTGGTCAATCAATGACTGGTCCAAATTTAGTCCATCTCAAATGCCTAGATCTGATACTGTGTACTTAACCAGAAAGCAGAGGTGGGGAAGCGCTGAGACCCAGAATAGAACCAAATACAACTGGAAAAAATATATCAATGAATTTATTTATTTACTTAATATTGATTTATTTTTACTTATTCACTTTACATCCTGTTCACTGCTGCCCTCCTGCTCCTTTCTCCCAAAATTCTTCTCCCAGTTGCCTTCTTACTTCTGAAAAAGTGGGAGATACCCTGAGTATCCCTCTACCCTGGCATATCAAGTCTCTGAGAGACTAGGTAGATCTTCTCCCACTGAGGCCAGAAAAGATAGCCTCGCTAGAAGAACATATCCCATGAACAGATGTTGGGATAGCCTCTACTCCAGTTATTTAGGAACCCACATAAAGACAAATCTCCACATCTGCTATGTATGTACAGGAAGGCCTAGGCCCAGCCCATGTATTTTCTTTAGTTGGTGATTCAGATTCTGAGAGACCCGAATTTCCAGGTTAGTTGACTCTGTTGGTCTTCCTGTGGAATTCCTATCACTTGCATGCTACAATCCTCTTATTCTACCATAAGAGTCTATAAGCTCCAGCTACTATTAAGCTCTGGGTGTCTGCATCTGTATAATTCAGCTGCTGGGTAGAGCCTCTCTGAGGACAGACTGGCTAGACTCCTGTCTGCAAGCATAACAGAGTATCATTAATAGTTTCAGAGATTGATGCTTACCCGGGAGATAGGTTGGGCTACTTATTGGTTGGCCTGTCCTCAGTCTCTGCTCTGCTCCTATCCCTGCTTGTAGACTGGATAAATTTCAGTCAAAAGTTTTGTGACTGTATTGGTGACTCTTTCGCTCCACTGGAATTCCTACCTTGTTCCAAGAGATAGCTTCTTCAGGTTCCACATCCTCAATGTAGGGAGTCCCAGCTAAGGATACCCACATTAAATCTTGGGCACCTCCCTTATCCTAGGTCTCTTTCTCATCCTGGAGATATTCTCTACCTCCCCATCCCTATCAGTTGCAGATTTCTATTCATTCTGTTGGCCATTTCATCATCCTTCCTGTTCCTCCCCACATCTGATCCTGAAAACCCCCCCCAATCCCTTCCTCATATCCTCCTCTTCCTTCCAGTTCTCTCCCTCAATCTGCCTCTTCTGAGTATTTTATTCACCATTCTAAGTGAGCCTTCCTTCTTGTTTAGCTTCTTTTGGTCTGTGGAGTGTATCATGGCTATCCTATATTTTATGGCTAACATCCACTTATTAGTAAGTACATATCATGGGACCTCATGAAACTGCAAAGTTTCTGTAAGGCAAAGGACACTGTCAATAGAACAAAATGACAGCCTACAGATTAGAAAAATATTGTCACCAATCCTACCTCTGATAGAGGGCTAATATCCAAATTAATAAAGGACTCAAGAAGTTAGATACCAACAACACAAATAGCCCAATTTATAAAAAAAAAAGGTTACAGAGCAAAACAGCAAACTCTCAACAGTGGAATCTGAAATGGCCTGGGGATCCATCCCATATACAGTCACCAAACCCAGACACTATTGTGGGTGCCAAGAAATGCTTGCTGATGGGAGCCTGATATACCTGTCTCCTGAGAGACGCTGCCAGAGCCTTATAAATACGGAGGCAGATGCTCACAGGCAACCACTGAACTGAGTGTGGGGTCCCCAATGGAGGAGTTAGAGAAAGGACTGAAGTAGCTGAAGGGGTTTGCAACCCCACAGGAAGAATAACAATATCAACCAATCAGAACCCCCACCCCAGAGCTCCCAGGGACTAAGCTACCAACTAAAGAGTACACATGGCTCCAGCTGCATATGTATCAGAGGATGGCCTTGTCAGGCATCAATGGGAGGAGAGGTCCTCTGTCCTATGATGGCTAAATAGATGCCCCAGTGTAGGGTAATCAAGGTCAGGGAGATGGGATTGGGTGGGTGGGTAGGTGGAAAAACACCCTCACAGAAGCAGGGGGAGCAAGGATGGGATAGAGGGTTTCTGGAAGGGGGGAAACCCTTAAAGGGGATAACAATTGAAATGTAAATAAAGAAAATATCCAATAGATAGATAGATAGATAAATAGATAGATGGATGGATGGATAGATAGATAGATAGATAGATAGATAGATAGATAGATAGATAGAAAAAGGAAAAAAAGAAATGTTCAAAGCCCTTAGTCATTAGGGAAATGTAATGATTTGCAATAATACTCTATACTCATAAACTGCTAAGAAGCCCAGTTGTTATCAGAAAGGCATTATCTAGTAACTGCAGAAGTGAATGCAGATACCCGCACTCAAACACTACGTGAAGCCAGGGCAATCCTGAAGAAGATGATAAAGAAGCATTATAGGAGTCAGAGGCATTGAGAACACCACTGGAACACAACTAACCAGAGTTCATAGGGAGTTACGGAGACTGAAGCGATAATCACAGAACCTGTATGTGTCTGAGCTAGGCCCTTTGCATATGTCATAACTGTATAGCTGGGAGTTCTTGTGGGACCCTTAACAGTTGTAGAGGGGAATCTCTGACTCAGACTCTTTTTCCTGTTCTTGGAACACTTTCTTCCTAAGTAGTCACCTTGCCCTGTCTTATTGTAATTTGTTGCACTATGTTTGCTTGATTTCTTTTTATTTTTCCATTAGATATTTTCTTTATTTACATGTAAATTTCTCCTTTCACAGTTTCCCCTCTAAAAAAACAAAGAAACAAACAAAAACAACAAAAACAAACCCCTGTTGCCTCCCCATGCATGCCACCCCACCCTCTCCCACTTATTGGCCCTGGCATTCCCCTACACTTGGGCACAGAACCTTCACAGGGCCAAGGTCCTCTCCTCCTATTGATGATCGAATTTGCAATCCTCTGCTATACACATGCTGCCAGAACAATCAGACCCTCCATGTGCAGTCCTTGGTTGGTAGAGTTGCAGAGATTAACTATGGAGCAGAGACTGAAGGAAGGGCAAGCCAGCCTAAATATAGCTGTCTCCTGAGAGGCTCTGACAGTACTTGACTAATACAGATGTAGAGGCTCACAGTCATCCATTGAACTGAGTACAGGGTCCCCAGTGAAGGAGTTAGAGAAAGGACCAATGGAGCTGAGGGGTTTGCAGCCCCTTAGGACGAACAACAATATGAATTAACTAGTACCCTCGGAACTCCCAGGGTCTCAACCACCAACCAAGATTTGCTTGATTTCTATTGGAGGCCTTCTCTCATTTTGTGAAAGAAAATGGAGGAGGGACAATCTAGGCAAGATGGGAAGTGTGGAAGAGGATGGGAAAGAGTGGACATAGGGGACAATGTCATCACCATGTAAGGCATGCAAAGCATAACAAAAATAAAAAAAAAGTTTATGTGTAAAAATAAACAGGTAGATAATTGAAGAAATAGAGAAAGAAAGCTTGAATGCAGGATACTTCATAATTCAACAAATCAGGAAGCACCATGATAGAAATGCCAAGGACCATCCTAATTGGAACACATCTCTGTACCAGATTCTCAAACAAAGACATCCCTGGGTTGGGTAATTGTTCACACGCAAGGGGAAAGTTAATATGTTTGATGATAACAAATGTTTTTCATTTAGTTAAAGCATATATACCATAATCTCTCCTATTTTCCTCCCAATTCATTTTATGTCCTTCTATTTGATGCTCTTTATCATAATAAATATTTTAAAAAAAAATTAATGAAAAACATAGCAAAACAACTGATAAAATGATTAGTGATGGAAGAGGGGTCTTGAGAACTAACTTGCATATAAACATATAATGGTTGTCATATATTAAGGATATAAAACTTGCTGGATTAAATTGATAAGGTCTGGAATAGGAATCCCTCTAGTATAATTTTTTGGTCAATTCTATTTATTTATTTATTTATTTATTTATTTATTTATTTATTTATTTTACTACCTGAAGTTTTTCTGTCCCAAATGAATTTTAAAATAATTTTTCTATTTCTGTAAAGAAGACTGTGAATTTTTGGTTTTGATAAGATGGCCATTTTTATAACATTAATTCTACCAATCCACAAACTCAGAACGTTTTCCATTTTCCTTTTCTAGTATCCTTTTCAGTCTCTTTCTGCAGAAGTTTGATGTATTCATTTTAGAGTGACCCAAACCACCAGGAGTAAAGGTTCTGAATGACAAGTAATGTGAGACAGGACCAGGGATGAAAAAGGAGACAAACACAACAGTTTGGATGAAGGGCTTGTATAAGCTGATGACTTACGTCAAGAAAGTTAAGAAATACAGTATAACATATACTATTCACAGGCCAAAAATGGCAGAGTCGGCATAGAGCAAAATCAGACAATGTTGGCAATGAGAACACAGATTCCTTAGGGTCGATTACCATAGCCCAAGGACAAGGGTTGGGTCCACAGAAGCCACAACACCCACTCCTCAGTGGTACTGGCTCCAACGTCAGACTATACTTTCCACATTCATTCCCAGACAAGGGCACAGAAGTAACAGAACAGCCCTCTCTTTGTGTTTTTATATGGCATTAAGAGAATCAAAAATAAAATAATATCATCAGAGTGATAATACTCATTAACTACATATTATTTATTATTCCATTTGGTAAAGATGTAGTTAAGATAATCAGTGATATAGGAAGCAATATTTTAAAAATCAACCAATTGTAATTAACTAGTGATTGCATTTAAGAATTCTGGGAAACACACAGCTCATAGGAGCCTCATTTATAATATGTGAAAAATCTGTGCAAAAATTGGAGAGAAGGATGTAAGGGTCTTATTAATGACCTTGGCAAGAAAAACGTATCAGCAGAATCAGTGATCCATAAAGCTTGCTGTGAGGTAACCAAAAGGAGATCACTGGAAAGAGAAGATCAGCAGAAAATAAAGAGGCACAGAATTACAGAAGGAATTGGGGGAAGCCGCTGTGAGAAGTTTTGAATTGTTTTTTACTTTTATTCACAAAAAATGTCATTATGAAAGTTCTTAACGCATTCTTCAATTATTACTCTATGATTTAATGGAAAACCAATACTAACTGGAGAAGATAGATTGAGAAAGAATAGACTGAGAAAGGAATACTATTTTTTTTTCTTTTTTTTTTCTTTATTTATATGCGAATTTCTCCATTCCCAGTTTCCCCT
>NW_022196915.1:80202438-80216120 GCF_008632895.1 Mastomys coucha
CTGGTGTGAGGTGAAATCTCAGGGTTGTTTTGATTTGCATTTCCCTGATGACTAAGGATGTTGAACTTATTGCTTTATATAAACAGGTTTCCTGTCAATTAGAAACATAAGCAACAATATATTTCATGTCCTATTGTACAAATTACATATTATGAATTGCAAATAGATTCATTAGGGAAGGTTAATATTCATTCATCATTAAAAAAATAAGTTACTTCCCTTCAAATAATGAAAACTGCCAAGACAATTGACAGAAAAAAATAAATGCGGTCTATGAGTTAGAGACTAGTAATTGGCAGAGGAGGGCAGTTGTGTACCTCACAATGTAAAACAATGTATTGTGATGTCTAAGCTGCTATTACATCTGCCCTTATGTAAGCTGTGCTGTCAGTGGCATTTGCCACAGTGCTGACATTACTCTCTAAGGCACAGTTCATTTCTAACGCAAAAGTCTTACCCATGGTGCCTAGTATTTTTCTTAGGCATCTATGTCTGTTGGTACAGAAGAAAAGGAGATGTTCTGGGGTCTGCTGGACTCTTGAATCCTGGGATGTTCTTTCCCAGGAAAATGTCATTTTATGTTATAGTTTAGCATAGTAATGATCCCAGGATACAATGATTATTTTTTTTATTGTATCCTGTGTTTATGTCACTCGAAGAAATATTAAGAACTATTTTATATGTTTTACTTTATTGTAATGAACTCACAAGGAAAAACAGCATACAGCCAGACAACTTTAATCAAGTAACCACTCCAACACACACTTGCCTAGTTCCAAATTCTACACATCTCAGTGAACTTCTACACAAACACAATGGCTATCATGAAGTATGGGCTTCAGTTAGGGCTTTCCACTCTCGTTATCAGTTGCCTTTTTTTTATTGAAAACTTATACAATTCTTATCATGTTTTTCTTCTACATTTTACACAACTCACCAATTTCAGGTCTTCTTTCTCTCTTACTTTAAAAAATCTGAACAAACAAACCAACAAGCAAAAGAGCCAAATAAAAAATAAACACATCAGATATTAAAAAATCAAATCCAATAAAACAGCACAATAGCAGAAGAAACACACACAAACATACACACACTTAAAATATAAAATCAAAAAAATAAAATATACATGCAAATATACAAAGGACCAAGCAAAAATATCAATATTAAAACAAGGTAATATGAAACAAAACTCCACAAACAAACTATTGAGACCGCTCTATGTTAGCTGTTGCTGGGCACATATCCTACAGTGAAGTTCAGCTTATATACCCATTGAGACATCACTGAAAAAAAACTGATTTTTTTCCTTTAAAAACAGTTGTTAATTAAAGAGGGCTCTTTTCTTACAAACAGAAAATCATGTCCCCTTTCTCCTTTCACTGCTGGAACCTGTACAGGCTCTGAAAATGCTGCCACTATCTCTGTAAGTTCATATCTGTGTGAGTCCTAGGAAACAGCCTTGTTTCCTTTGTGTCTTCAATCCCATTGGCTCCTACTCTCTCTGATTCTTTGTTGGCAGAGTTCCCTGATGCCTGAGAGGAGGAGTTTGATGAAGATGTTCCATTTAGGACTGAGTGTTCCAAGGTCTCTCACTCTCACAAGTCTTCCCTTTAATGTTATTAAAGGTCATTTGAATGGTATTCTTCATTAGCCGAACAATATTATTTGATTTTCCTGTAAGTCCACATTGTACAGGTCTTATGCTTTTCCCATTCAACCACATATTGGTTGCACCTAACTGGAGTTTGCCTTAAATTTAATCAGAGATTGGTTGAATACACCCACAACATTTATGCCAATATTCCACTTGCATATCATGTAAGCAGATCACCAGTGTAGATCACAGAAATTTCAATCCAGTCAGTGGTAACCTTTGTCTTTTGGTAGTAGTCAAAACACCTTCCAGTACCATGAACACTAGTCACTAATGGTGAAACCTCTAGTAATATACCATCTCAAATTCTCTTTTAATGAGATAGGTAAGAGTTACATTTGGTAATAAGTTCGTATCATTAATTTATGGAATGTTTTGATGTGCATATGCTTCATAAAAAATAAATAAATAAATTAATTAATTAAAGCTGAGGAGGAGGATGACCCTGTAGGAGTCAATTAATCTGGGAACTCTTAGACACTGGACCACCAACCATGCAGCATACACCAGCCAATATGAGGCCGCCAACACACACATACAGCAAAGGACTGCTAGGACTGGATTTAGTCAGATAAGATGCATCTAGTTCTCAAGAGACTGGAGGTCCCAGGGAGTTCAGAGGTCTGGTGGGGTGGGGGTGGAGGGTGAAGACATTCTCGTAGAGACAAGGGGTTGGGGAGGAGATATGGGATGTAGAAAAGTCAGAGGGTGGACAGGGAGGGGAATAAAATCTGGAGTTTAAAATAAATAAATGAATGAATAAATAAATAAAAACTGTGACAGAGAAATAAAAAATAAAACACAAGCTAACTACCCTTTGATCTTCTTGCAGGATGCATGTGATCTTTTGCTTATATCTTCATCCTTCTTATTATCTAACAATAAACTATCTCATGCTCCTTTCTAAGTGTCCTGTATCAAGTCTTACAACTTCTTGCAGTTATCCACATGTGCCGTATAGGCTAAGACCTGCATGTGCAAAATGTACTATTTAACTTCTGAGTTTTGATGACCTTGATTAACATTATATATTCTAAGTCCAGCTATTTTTCTACAATTTTTTGTTTATACTTTTAGAGCTTAATAATATTCCATTTTGCGTATTTACACATTATAATTGTATATTCAGCTGATGAACATTTAGTTTGGTCCCATTTTCTTCCTATTAATAGAAGTAGCTCATAACAGCATCATAGTATATTACAGTTTAGAAAAAAAGCATATATTGTAGACCATATTGAATACAGAATCATTTTAGCAGAGAAACAGTATTAAGGATTTGTACATTTCAATGTGTATGTTAATGCATCATGTCCAAGCTTGTTTTAATGTAAAGAAGTGGAGAGAGGATATGTTTTATTTTGACCAGTGTTTTTTATTTATAGAAAATTTACAAACGACAGAAAACAGTAAATGCAGTTCTTTCACATTCTTATTCTACATTCAAGCATCCAACATTTTTGAGGAAAACCACATTAGTAAACTTCCAGTATCCTTCTGTGCGATACTTAGTAACCACAAAGAGAGATGTGATTGCAGTGCTTAAGTATGGCAGACTTGCACTAAGCAATTTATCAGGATACATTTATATGAAGACCATATTTTTAGTTTCTGGAAAGAAAATCTTTCACCAAGCATCATACAGCAGACTCTTTGGTCATTGTAGAATGTGAATCTCAGACAGGGCTTTGGGATAAGTTAGACAACAGAAAATTTTGAAGATGTTTCTGATGAGAGCTGACTACATATAAATGTGTTGATTTCTTCATAGAGTTTAAAATGGGGGCAATTTGGCAAAGTCAAGATCTCTTTGTTTTTATGTGGTCCTCTTTTAAAAAAGTTGGATATGTATCCACTTTGAATTTTTATTCTCTCCTTTTGACTGTTTCCTTAATGTAATATTTTGTAGTGATCTCTGATTGTCACCATTTATATTGGTTTATTTATGCATAAATTGTTTTGCCTGGTTCTAAAGAACATCGAGTTTATAGTAGTGTATGAAGAATTATGTATGGCATTTTGAAACTTTTCCTCTCTTTATCGTCTGTATATATATGTGTATAAGTAGTTCCATCTTTTTGTTACTTTTACAGGAATGGGGAAGAAGTAGAAGAATGTTCATTCTGAGGAATATAATTTAATGTGTACATTCCTTTTTTTGTATTATCTCCTTTACTAACTCAGTATGTATATTTGTATTTAAATAATAAAAATCCTCATTACTAAGTCAATACTTCTGGAAATAAAAAAAAAATGTAAAGAAAAGGAAATCATGTTGTATAGATGGGCCTTCCAAGTCTAAGCCATTTCTGATCATCTGCAGCATACCCACTTACTATGTCCAAGGCCCAGGCTTGGATCCACAGCTTTAAAAACAAAGCCTTTGAGGTTTAAACAAATGGGGAATCTGTTGGCTTGGCTTAATAAAATGATAACAACAAAGGAGAGAATTTACATAGGTTACAAAGAACCAGAAAAGTTTGAGAAGGGTTTGGTTGTCAAAGCACAATTCAGAGGCAAACTTGGCTGAAGTGGAATATGTAGGATTTTAACACGGAAAAGGTTACCTGAGTGTATTTTAAAGCTGCTGTCAGCTGGGCTACATCTAGCCTTGATTTTGTTTCTCTGAGAGTGGTTTTTCTTTCAACTCAAGGTCAACATCAATGTGGTCTTAAAGCATCAACAGGAGTAAATTTGATTCTGCAGGAGCCTCGGGCTATTGCTTGTATTTCTCTCGTTCTGTGGCTGTGTCTGTCCCCAAATGCCCATTCCCATAATCATTTCCATCATATATTAATAATAGAACTTACAAGGTTAGACACAAAGTTCTCAAAAAAAAGCACTGTGAGAAAAAGGAATTCTAAATTTATTCTGTAAACTGAAATAATCAAAGCCGTTTAAATCAATGTTTAATATATATTTCACATGAATGTAGGTCTATTATTTTGCAAGATAGCTCAGTAGAATGTTTGTGATTAAACTTTAGCTTTATAGAAAGATTATGTATTAAGCTCCATAATATGAATTATAAGTATGTGATTTTACTAAATGTAGATAATTAAAAAACTTGTTTGAAAGAATTAAAGAGAAAAAGTTTTGCAAATATATGACTGTAATACACAATAAGTTTAAAGGTTATAACTAACAAAGCTAGAGAGATAGACCAGAGTGCTTATGAAAGAGTACTTTTAGCTTTCACTGAGAATCAAAGTAGAGTTACCTCCAAACACAGGGAGCCAACAGCTGTCAGTACTTCACATTTTTAGGGAATTGACACAGTTTTCTGACTCCAACAGTGTATACACATATATGCCCTGCCATATATACCTCAAATAAAAAATAAATATTTTTAAATATGTTATTTATTTTAAATTGTGTTAGAAAAGTGTGTACTTTTTTCTTTAGAGTATGGTAATTCTGTAGGATAAGCTAATTTGAAGGGTTACTAATATATATTTTTTAATATATCAAAGAATTTAAGGCAAACAAAACAAAACAAAACCAAGAGCCTAGGGGGAAGGTCAAATGCTTCATAGATTTGAAATTTCAAAAGTTGACTATCTCTCAATGAATAAGCTGTGTTTAAATTCTTAAACTTGCGAAAACACAGGACGATAAGCATATTTTGCTTCAAATCTATGTTCCTTTTAAAACTTGAAGCAAATTTCTTCTAACCATTCCAGAGTAGAGTGTGTCCTATGTCCATATCTTTGACTAGTTGTTTTCTTTTGGCAATTTTAACCTAAGAATTATAACTAAGAAATATAATGAGGAGTCAAGTCTATCTCACTCTCAAATTCTATTGCTCTAAACAGAAAAGTATCCATGATGTAGGAATTGAAAGCTATATCTGTGGTCAGGGGTTATGAATAAGTTCTCTTTTGGTGTTCTTGAGCTTTGCACAGTTTGTGAATATTCCCATCCTTTTTCCAGACATGGAAGAGACAAGGTGACCTAGACTATGATCACAGATGGCTGGAGATATATCTAGGCTGTTAAGATTACTTGTTTGCTTTTGAAGAGTTTCCAGGTTTTGTTTCCAACATCCAAATGTTGCCTCATAACCACTTATAACACAAATTCCAGGGGATATAATGGTCTTTTCTGATTTCTTTGTGTATGTTTCATGCAGGTGGCAAACATTCACATATGCAGACAAAACACTCATACACATAAAATACAATTTAAAAAAAAGGAAGATGGAATTTCTCCAGCCCCCACTCTTCCCTCTGCTGTTTGAGATTTTTCTGCAGTGTTGCCCTGTAGGCTTAGGGTTTTCAAAACATACTTTAATTAGGGTTCTTAAACTCTTCAACCTCCATTCCAGCCCAACACCCATCAGATGTAACGGAAAAGAAAGGTCAATAGGATACAGGGGCTTTGGATCTACTCAGAAATAGTTCTTTGGGGATATTCCAATCTTTGTTTTCATTAGTCCAGTCTGCTAGCAAAATATCACCAGATATTAGCAGCAATAGCTCAATGTAGAAGAAGCCACAAGACTCCACCAACTGGCATGAGTACACTGAGGTGGCAAGAAGCAGCCTGAATACCATCAAATGCTCTTTGGTGTAATTTTTTTCTTTGAAGTCAGTCAAACAAGGATCAGTGAAGAAAGCAAGGTGAACCAATCCCAGAGTGTCAAAGAAGATCAGTAAGACAAAACCCAACAAAGACCAGCAAAGAGTTGAATGGCATCATCCACTGTCTGTTGAGTTATACTTACACTCTTTCTAAACATCATGTGTCTTCTCAAGTGTCCACTCCAGCAAAACATTGCATGCCTTTTCATCAGGCAGCTTCCAGATAAACAATCACCGTGTATGTTTTCAGAAAAACATCCTCTTCTACATCAGTTTCCAGGAAAACATCACATGACACAGCTGAGTCTCCAACAAAACCAGAAATTACTAAATCATTCTACTGCACACAGCCTCTAAGATTGATAATATGGGATATTAAAAGTCAGGCTGTGGTGCTACACATCTACAATCACAGCACTTGGAACTTTGAGATAGTTGAATTAATATTTCAAGAAACGTCTGGTTTCTATAAGCAGATTGAAGTCAGTCTTGGCTTTAAAAGACCCTGTCTCGAAAAGAAAACAAGTAAAAGAAGGAAGAAAGCTAGGAGAAAGACAGGAAGGGATTAAAAACAAAGGTAAGTCCAAATGAATGAGGGAGGAAAGGAATCAGGAAGAGAGGGGGAAGAAAGAAGGCAGGAAGGCAGGAAGCATGGCAGGACAGGAAGGCAAGAAGGCAGGAAGGAAAGAAGGAAGGAAAACAGGAAAGAAGGAAGGAAAGGAAAGAAGGAAGGAAAACAGGAAAGAAGGAAGGAAAGCAGAAGGCAGGAAGAAAGGAAGGAAGGAAGGAAGGAAAACAGGAAGGAAAGAAGGAAGGAAGGAAAGAAGGCAGGAAGGAAGGAAGGAAAGCAGAAGGCAGGAAGAAAGGAAGGAAGGAAGGAAGGAAGGAAGGAAGGAAGGAAGGAAGGAAGGGCAGAAGGAAGGAAGGGATACTGCTTTACACAGGAAGATGTCATGTGCTAAGAAAAGAACAGAAATGTTCTTAGTCATTCTCTGTCATTTCTAAGTTCATAACCTGGGTCCTGGACATTCTTGACTAGGTACCATAAAAATCATTTTACATTGAATAGGAGCTGAAAAATAGAATCACTGAGTATTCTGAAACATTCTTATATCAGTGCACTGTGGTAGTATCCTTTCCAGAAATAATAACTAAATTCTATAGTGTCTCAGAGATGTGGTAGTGTCAAAAACATCTTCCTCTCTATTGCACTGGCATTCAGAATATTACTTCAAAAATGAGTGTCCTCAGACTCCTTTTTTATTATTTTATTAATAAAAGTTGTATACACTGAAGTTATGCTCATAGGAAAAGACTCTGAAAAATGCTCCTATAGCTTAAGAAATCCAATAGTGTCTCATATTTCTCTATAAGGCAATATATGATCATTTCTTAGGCAATGCTTACTGGCCCTTATTGCAAAGCTTATGAAGCAAATATTATAATTCTTGCAAAACTTTACATATTATATTTGAAACACAAAAAGGATTAGGAAACGTCCCCCAGTATGTGTGATTAGTTCCTTGTGGATAAAGTTTATAAACCCATATTCTATTTTGAATCTCCACATTTCTAAATGCCAATCAAGGAAACTTAGAGAAACTAAGACCTCCACCACGATAAAGCAGTTGATTACAGGTTTGCTCAAATTAAATTCAAATATCTTAACTCCAATTTCATGTTTCTTCCTTCAGTCTGTCTTAATAAATGACTCTAATTAATAAGTCTTCCTCTTTTCTATGTGAATTCAACAGTAATTATATTAATTAACACATATTTTTCTAAAAATATACAGCTGAAAACTTACAAGAAGTATATACGTTGGGCATAGCAGGATACCAATCAGGGGTCATTAAATAAAAGTAAGTTAATTAAAGGCATTAAACTGTTTTTTAGGCATGGTGATCTGACTTAAAAATATACAATCTTTTTTGGCTCTATTAAACTTGAATCGTGTCTTTGTATTATTCTGCCTTTTAGAAAGGCTCAACAATAACTAGAAATAGTAAGCAAGTACATTTGAAATAGTAACAATCTCACAGAAAGAGCCCATCGAACCTTCTGCAATAGTTTTCATTACAGATGTTCACAGGATAGAATTGCTTATCATGAGGAATGAGGAATGATTTCCTCCTGCAAGGTTGCTATTTCTTTTACTGAGGGATGCTTGGTAACAGAGACTTGAAATACCCATAGCAGGTGGTAGCTGGTTCACACTGTCTTAACAGAGTTATCTCTCTTAACTAGTTCCAAGCCTGGTACTTTAGACTACATTTAAAGAATGAGGCTATTTTTTTTCATTTTTGGTGCCATAATTTCCTGGACATGTACTATTTCTGGTCTAACTTTCAATACATGCAACATTAGATATAGTGCAGTGATTTATCAGGTATCTTTATTGTTTTACTTTGTCATAGTTCTCTTTCACTTTAATCAGAATTCTGTAAATAGCACTGCAATATGATTCAGTTCTCCATTTTTACCCTGTGCTTTAACTCTTTCCCATAGATTTACCTTCTGTGATTACAAAAATTTCAGTGTAATCAACCACTCAATCCTACATGTAAATACTGACATTCTGTAGTGGGTTTATATTCTAATGTTAATTTGTGTCCCCAAAACTGCTTATATGAATGTCTTAGTGTCTGCAGGTAGTTTCTGGAAACCTGTTCCTAGTTAGTTTTGATTGGTAAATAAAAATGCTGGTTGCTAATGGCTGGGCAGGGCCTACAGAGTTGGGACCTTAGGATTCCTGGGGATAGGACTGGAAGGATAGGATCCTTCCAAGGAAAAGATTCTCGAAATCTGGAGAGAGCATGGCCCAATTGGACAGAATTCTGGGTCCAAAACAGCCATAATAAAACACAGAATTTAATAAATAATACTAAGATAAACCATATAAAAATTAGATAATGGCCCAAATATTGAGCTAAATAAGACATATATATATTTGTGTATGTGTGTGTGTATGTGTGTGTGTGTCTGTCTGTCATTTGGGAACACAAACCATTATGTCAGGTACTAAATCTGCCGCCAAAATTGATTATTAAAAAACAACATTCTTTTAAGAATACTATATTAATTTATGTATTCTTGATAAGTGGTTTTTTATAAATTAAAATCAGCATTTAAAGTTATTTTTAATCCTTTCCTTTAGTATCTAGTAAAATATTATCTTATTTTTCCTTGTTTTGCTTAGGTTTATAAAAACCCAAACAGCAACATGTGCATCTATAGTCATCATGGACAGCCTTTCCTAACATAGATCATATATATTTACTTTTCTCCATTAAACAACTTATTGTATTCTCTTTTCTTTCTACTAAATTGATTTAACATTACAAATTTAAGAACATGCATAAGATGAGACTGTTATACTCTACATATTTTATACCTTCTGTATCTTTCTGTAATATATAGCACAATTTTCTGTAGTTAAAATATTGATATTGATTTTATATAAGTTAGGCATGTATGCATTGTATTTAACCTGTTCCTCATGCGATCAAAAGTGCATGAACTCTGAAATATGAAGCTACACATTTTATTTACAAATGTATATGTACTATGCCTGCTGGAACACTAACCATTTGTGTTATAATAATAATAAGCTATGGCAAACAGCTAAACAAATCACTGCCGCAATATATAATTTTAGTCACAGGCTAAAGGTAGGGACTGTGCATTTTTCTCATTAGTGTTTCTCAATCATAAATAGCACAGTTATATAGAGATTTGAAAATTTAGCTTCTGTGTCATATTCACACATATATCAACTATATATGTGTTCATATATATATGATAAATAGCTCATTCCCAATATTTCATGTACCTGTTATCATTTTATATAACCTTTATTATGTGTATCCCTCTCAAATATTGTTCATTTATTAATTAATTTGGATTGTTTTTATATCTGTAATCTTGGAATATTTTATATTTTAACATGTTTGCCAAACTCTATTTTTTTCTATATGGCATGCAAAATTCATATTTTTCTGTATGTCCTAGGAATCTTGTGATTCCTTTTTGAATATCAGTTGTAGTAACATTATTACAATGCACTTGTGCATAGTTTAAAAGTCTGAGCAGGTGATAACTTTTTACTGTGACAAATTTTCAGAAGTGAAAAACAGTAGCTTTGCAACCTTTGTCAATAAAGAAAGTATCGACGATTCCACTTAACAGTTTTAATGAAGGAACTGTAGCACTGAGCCTGCTGTAAAATCCTTGACAAAACTGTCACACTTTGTGTGGAGAATAATTATCAGTGTAGAGTAGGCATAAAAATACCCCACTAGGTAGAGCCCACCAGGGTTGAGCTCCTAGATAGAAAATACAAGTTAGAAAAAAAAAAATGGAACGTGATGGAAGTAACATAAAATGATTCTGTGTATGGTCATTTCCTCCTCATATTCTAAAATTATTCAAAATAAACTAAACTATTGAGCAATGAATGTTTTTCATATATAAATCAATTTACTAAGATGTACTCATTTCTCTCCTTGACAAAGATACTTTATAGTTCATGTGCACTAGTCTGTGGGTTCCCAAGTTCCATATTCAAGCACTCTTTCTTCAGTATTCTGATTTAATCATATTGTGTTCATTCTATAGACCTCATGGTAAAGTTTGATTGAGACAACATAGTCAAGTTTTCACTATGCTGTAGCATAATAGTAATGGAAAAATCACAGTTCTAAAACTCCTTTTATTTTGCTAATATATTCCTGGTCTCTTTATCTTAATAAACAATCTCATTTATTAGTAAAGATGTAATTTATTAATAATTTGTACCATTCAGTGATGTGGTATATCTTTTAGATTTATTTACTTATTTTATGTATATGAGTATGCTGTAGTTGTCTTCAGACTCACCAGGAAAGGGAACCGGATCCCATTACAGATGGTTGTAAGTCACCATGTGGTTGCTGGGAATTGAACTCAGGACCTTTGGAAGAGCAGTTAGTGCTCTTAAACACTGAGATATTTCTCCAGTCTCTATGTATTTTTATTTGATAGAATATATTTTGTTCTTATTAAGCTTAATATATAAGTAATTTAGGTATAACTTACATTTCTACTTCATACACTATTTTGAAAATACATATTGGCCGGGTGGTGGTGGCGCACACCTTTAATCCCAGCACTTGTGAGGCAGAGGCAGGTGGATTTCTGAGTTCAAGGCAGAGGCAGGTGGATTTCTGAGTTCGAGGCCGGCCTGGTATACAGAGTGAGTTCCAGGACAGCCAGGACTACACAGAGAAACTCTGTCTCAAAAACCAAAAAAGAAAAAAAAAAGAAAAGAAAATACATATAAATTGTACTATAGTTTTACAACAATATCATCAATATTTTATTTTTGTATGAAAAAGCAATATATGAGAAGCTACATATTACAATGCAGAAAATATTTCCCACTGAAAACTCATAAAATTTTCACAGCTTGTAATTTTACAAAAAATTATTTAACTGAAGATACAATTATTGTTTTCTAATAACCAACTTTTGTATTCATTGTGTCTAAGGAGAATAACTTAGAACCTTCCTAGCATCTTCTTTAAGCAGGTTTCTACCAGGATTCTTTAGTTCCACAAGGCAAAATTGTTTTCTACTTCAGGAAAACATTGTATGCATAAACAAACCCCCAAATAAAGAGAACATCTGATGACACCTACCCCAAATTTCTTCTTTAAAACATTCCACAGGCTTGGATGGAGCAGCAGTAGTGTCTCTGCACTAGTCTGTGTCTCTTTTGATTCTTCTTGGCCAATGTAATCTTTCAGTTATGAATTTTTTATTTTATTTTCAATGTTTCACCTTCTACTGGTCTATGTCTATTCTAAAGCAAACAAACAAAAAGTTGAAAGAAAATAAATGTATTAAAGCAATGTTTGTGTTTTTCCCTCAGTGATATCTCAGGCTTTAAAAAAAATAAAATAAAAAATTTGATGGATAAGTGGACCCCTTTCTTGTTCCTTCCTTTACTCTTTTCTTTAGAATTCAGGATAATTATTAAATGTTGCATGCATAGGATATTATAGTAGAAAATGGTTCTATATATTCAACAAAAATAGAACTTGATGTTACTTGATGCAGAAAAGGCCTTTGACAAAATCCAATACCCCTCTATGATAAAAGTCCTGGAGAGTAGGATTCAAGAGAAGTATCTCAGAATGGAAAAAGCAATTTATAGAAAATCCATTGCCAAAATTAACTTTAATGAGGAGAAACTCAAAGCATTTCATCTAAAATCAGAAGTAAAATGAGATTGTGCACTCTCTTTACACATATTCAGTTTAGTACTTGAAGGAACAGCAAGACATGGAGGAAATCAAATGGATAAAAATTGGGATGGAAGAAGCTATAGTACTCTGCTGAAGATGATACAATATTATAGGAAAGTGACCTTAAAATTATAGCAGAAAGTTCCTAGAGCTCGTAAGCATTTTGAAAATAGTAGTAGGATAAAATATTAACATACAAAATTAGTAGCCTTCCTATACAAAATATAGTGAGAAAGAAAACAAAGAAAAAACACAATGGTCACAAAAACTACAAAATATGATGGGGAAGCTCTAATTGAGCAATTTAAAAACTTGCATCTAAGAAAAAAGGTAAAGATGTAAGAAGGTAGGATTCATCCCAATAATCATTAATTAGAATTAATGTAGTAAAACTGGCCATCCTACTAAAAGTAATCTACAGATTTGAATTTTGATGCCCATAAAAATTTCAAACAATTCCTCAAAGAACACTAAAGGAGAAGTTTCTTACCCCCACCATGGATTTATGTTTCATTATCTGGCATCTCCATATTTAATAAAACATCCAGAATATTTAATTTATTTCTGTCCACATCAAATTAACATGCTATCCATATTTAAGATATCTTGATATTATGAGATATAATAGGGGATGTGATAAACTATGTTCCTATTGATTAACTGATTACAAAGAGTCAATTTGACAGAGTTCTAAGATTAAAAACTAAGGCTTTCTCTTGTTCTACAAGAATTACTCATGGTCTTTTTATCCTTCTTAGCTCATGTATGTACATTCCTGCAGGAAGTGAGGAGCTCAGAGAGGGGACAGAGCTAACATTGTGTTGGGAACCATGAGAGCCCTGAGATAAACATCCTGCCCCAGCTAATTGAGAACCCTGAGATTAACATCCTGCCTGACAATCACAAGGATCCAGCTTGGCCCTGGGAAAAGAACATTCATGGAAATCCACCCCCTCCCCACCTGTCATCCACCACCTCCCCACCTGTCACCCAGAGCTCAACCCCAGAAGATTTTGTAACCTTCCATCTCCCTCCTTCCTCTCCCCCTCCCCTCTAAGATTTTTGCTTTATTTATTTATTTATTTATTTATTAGATATTTTCTTTATTTACATGTGAATTTCTCCATTCCCAGTTTCCCCTCCAAAAAACAAAAAAAC
>NW_022196915.1:80216612-80218683 GCF_008632895.1 Mastomys coucha
TGCTTCCTTGAGTCCTGTCATCTCTCTCGCCCATTCTTTATTCACAGGTTGTGATCCTCCTCGTTCCCTGCAGGCCAGGTCAACGTTGTGTTCACTCTTGTTTGTCCCTTGTTCCTTCTTCCTCTCCTTCTTCCTCTTTGGTGCAAATAACTGCCCACTTGTTTTTAAAAATGTCTTGCTCTGGAACTCCAAGTATCAAGCATTCTGGCAATGAGATGGCTCATTGGGTAAAGGGTCTTGCTGACAAAGAAAGGGAGTAGTTCCATCATTCAAGACCAAACCTGATATGCCCAGACATCTGATAACACTGGGCGAAACATAGATTGCTCTTGCTTGTGTCTTTTATAACTGTTATTCCTGCTGCCATAAGTTTTCTTAGTAAGTCTGGGGAATTACTTTCCACCTCTCCATATACCATGTTTCTAAAATTGACTTGAATATTCATATCTGTAAAAGAAACTAAAGCAAAAGCAAAATAACAACAAAAAAACATAATAGACAGAACAAAAAGGAAATTTAAAAAAAAACTTTCCATATTTGTCATCTGTATCTTTTGAATAAACGGTGATAAAAGCCTCACTCTTCTCACTTTGACTATTTGATTTTTGTCATACTCAAAATCTCCTACGTTAAAACCCCCACGTTTATATAATGTTATACTTTCTCTAAGATCATATCACTTACTAGCTTGGTTTTGCTAAAAGCTTATTCAATGTATTAATATCTTAAGTAAAGATCTTGGAGTCATGATGCAAGATGAACTTCATTTACTTGCTGATACTGTGCTAGATTAATTTGCACCTAATGATCACTCTTCCTGAGTCTGGTATGTTCTTATCTTTCAGTCTAGTGCTTTTATTTTAATTTCTTTTCTTGAAAATAGATTCTTTCTCTCATACAACACATTCTGGCCACAGTTTTCTCTTTATCCATCCATGCTAAGTCCACCCTCCACCTCCCTTATCCCTTAGATCCATTCTCAGTCCAATTCCCTTCATAAAAGAGCAGGCCTCCAGGAGACAACAACGAAAAACTACAAAACAAGGTAAAGGAGGCAAGAGAAAAGCTCACATATAGATGATGGACAATGAAACCCAGTAGGAAGAAAAGATTTACATGGACATCTCCTATTTTATAAAAACAAACAAATTACTATGATATTTTATATATGGAGATTAAAATCTTTCACAATCACATAAATAATGAATAATCAAAAATATTAAAATTTTGATGTGTGCTACTTGTTAATTCATATCATTGCAAATATTTAATTTTATTTTTCAAAAGTTTGCTTACTTTCAAATGATAAAATTATGTGTAGAAAATATATTTTGCATAATAAAAATTAAATTTAAATATTGAATAATTCAGCATGCTTCATTTCTTCCTTATTTATTCTGAAAGCTTCGTTTAGACTATGAGTTTTTCAATATTGTCAACAAAATTTTGCTTTGTGAAAAAATTTTCAAACAGTAAATTAAACAATTTAATGTGGAAGAAAGAGGATTTAATGACTTCTTCACTTAAATCATGTGTCACAGAATATAATAGAGGTATATATACAATATACACATGTATATATAAATATTGTATAGTATATATATATATATATATATATATATATATATACACATATATAGTACGTATACCTCTACATACACACACACACACATACACACACACACACATACACACACACTTTTATCTTGGTTTGCACCAAGTTTAGAGAAAAATTAAGGTTGTCTTGCTATCGAAAATATCAGTTAGCCTTGCTTGGTACCGTAGGCCTGTAACTCTAACTATTAAGGGCATCAAGGCTGAGGAATCACAAGTTCAACCATCAACCAAGGACTTTACATGGTGGGTCTGATTGTTCTGGCAGCATGTGTATAGTAGAGGATTGCAAATTTGATCATCAATAGGAGGAGAGGAGCTCGGCCCTGTGAAGGTTCTGTGCCCCAGTATAGGGGAATGCCAGGGGGAATGGGAGAGGGTGGGGTCGCAGGCATGGGGAGGGGAGAGGCAACAGGGGTTTGTTTTTGTTTGTTTGTTTGTTTGTTTTTTGGAGGGG